>NC_134402.1:261891767-262196350 GCF_038048845.1 Mixophyes fleayi
GCCGTGAATTCCAGGCGTAGTAGGTCTGGAACAGAAACCGGTAGATCCACGGAGGCAATGGGTGCGTGGCAGGATCCAGAGAATAGTCGGTAACACAGCCGGGTCGGTACACAGAAGGTAACAGGTATACGGTGCCAGAGGGAGATCCAGAGAATAGTCGGTCACACAGCCGGGTCGGTACACAGAAGGTATCAGGTATACGGTGCCAGAGGGAGATCCAGAGAATAGTCGGTCACACAGCCGGGTCGGTACACAGGAGGTATCAGGTATACGGTGCCAGAGGGAGATCCAGAGAATAGTCGGTCACACAGCCAGGTCGGTACACAGGAGTAGGAGGAATAGAGGGGTTAACAGGGAGCAGGATCACAGGAGTCAGGACACAGGAACTGTAGCCAGGAACAGGAAACACATTGCTCTGACACAGGCAGCGTGTCAGAGCAGGGAAGATATAGGAGTTTGAATTCCCCGCCCAGGAGTCACATGATCAGCAGCAGAGAGAAGCAGGAAGTGCGGCAGCGCTAACGGAAGCAGCGCTGAAGACATGGACACCGCTGTCAGCTCCCGCTGACAGCGCAGCGGAACGGGGAAGGTAAGTTCCTAACAGGTGCACACTGATTTCCCAAAACATGAATTTTGAAGACATCTTCTTTGAAGTTAATATTTTCTATATACATGCAGAGGTAACTGTTATCCTTTGTCTTGGCCTAAAACTTTCTCTTCCTAGCATATGGTTTTTCCTAATTTACACTTAGTTAGCTACTTGTTTTTACAATACCTTAATTAGACAGTCTGCTCTAAGTATTAAGGGACATAAATGAGCAGTGGGAATGCTTGACTGTGATCTGCATATGTTAATTGAGCTTCCTGAAAGAAGATCTAAGCTCTCTGATGAGCTTAACCTAATTATCTTCCCCTGCGCTAACTGACCAAACGTTTTAAAACACTTTTGTCTGTGGGGAAATCATGAACATTAATATCTATTAATTTAATATTGTAGTTGGGCCTTAACCCTGAAACACAGTCCACTTCTTAAGAGTTTTCCGCCACTCTGCCCATCTAGTGGCATTTCTAGTTTGTCAAGACATCTACTCAAGAGTAGAGAGTAAGCATATACCTTACTATGCAAGGAGAAGACTATCTAGGTGCATCATAATGTTTTGCACTGCACATCCAATGTGTGTCATAAATAATGTCCACATGTCTACATGGCAAAAATCATCTAAAATTATATATTATTGCAAGTTAAGTTTTAGCATGTATCATCCTTTATTACACAAGTAAGAGCATTTTAAATATGTTTTTGTTAACTATATTTAAAAAATTGTGCTTTTTGATATCAGAATGTTCAGTTTATATTTTAAAGAACTTTCCTGCACTGTCTCCACCTCTACCCATCACCTCTTATTACAGTATCTAACCTGTTTTTTTGCAAATTTACTGTGACTTTTTCCTATTAGTACTAGTCATGGTAAAACCAAACAGAATAAATTAACTTCTTACTAAAGCAGCCTGGATACTGATGCTCATTTAGATTGCAGGTTGGATTTGCGTCAATCTTGGATAGGCCTAACCTGTGGCCTGAAAAAGCATTTACGAGCTGAGCCAGCCATCCTGTGCTGGAACCATAACGTTGAGATAATACACAACATGGTCATACCTTGGGCTATTCAGTGTTGGCAAGAATAAAATTATGTATCTGCAGGCGAAATAACAAAGGCCTCATCCTCTATGTGTTACTAATCCAATAAATTGAATCTCTTATCATATTACACAATGTAATATACAATATTAGTATACAACATTATCCCGAATAAGCGTAATATACTAAATACGAAAAGAAGAGAACAAAGTATTCCATTCGGAGACACTTAGCATCCAAAATGGTAAAATAAATTAAATTATATTATTTTATATAATAAAAGTAAATCCTTTTAACACCTTTATTGATTATTTAATCATAAAATTTAGCGAAATATTAAAATATAAATTCAAATTAGTAAAGGAAAATGTGAAAGTCTGTTAAAAAATATAAACAAATTAGTTTGTTGATCCAGTGTAATACATTTCAATATCCTCACGGGGTTAGGTATTATTATGTAACAATTAGCTCAGTGACTGATATTAACAAGAGTCATAGTAGTACCACTGATCCAGAGCTGTCATTGAAAAGAAGCACAAGGAAACATGGCTAACCAATAGAAGGCAGGGATTATTTTATGAAAACAGACAGTTGGGGAGAAAGTTAAAAAAAACGTCAGTTGGAGAAGATAGGTTTGTGTGCATCATAGTTAAGATGGGCCAACTGCCTAAGCATAATTAGCAATTGGGTCTGCGGGAAATTGGAACAGAGCTCAGTGACATCAGAATGAGTGACAACTAGAGGCTGAATAATAAAGGTGATTATTGAAATGAAGGGACAATTGCATTGGCATACATGTCTGATGGGACTAGGTATCCATGCAAAAAGTAAGTGACACTGAGACAAATAAGAGAAAAATCAAACTAACATCAATGAGATATACAATTTAGAGCTTTCAAATTAATAATGTCTACATAAATGAAACAAGGACATATGATAAGAGGGACTGTGGTCAATGAAAGGAGCCATAGTTTACTATATGACCCTTAGGCAATAGAGAATACTAAGGATATTTAGTCAGCAAAGGACAGTGATATATCCTGTAAAACCCACAGAACCATGTTGTCAATAAAATTTGGAAGTGATTAGTAAACATTACTTTAAAAGCTAAAGTGATTATTAGTTCATGTATGAAAAATCCCAAAAAATCTACCTCTGTAATCTTCATATGTATCACATAAGTTCCAGGTGTATCTAATTTATGACTAAATGGGTACTTGCATCTTAAGAGGTGTGAGCAAAAATTAGTAAATTGACCCCTATTTTCAGCAGCTCTTCAGCCATTAGCCACAGATGTATGATGTTTGAGGCAACTTGCACTGAATTGAGTTGGTGATGGTTACTGGTCCCTATTTACAATATGCTTGGAAGAGAATGGAAAATGTGTATTTTCAAGGCACTCAATGATTTAACTTAAAGTTTCATCATTCTTTTATTGGTATACATTAAAATCGATAAAATCATTACTTTATTGTATGATTCTCAATCATTAGCAAAATATATAAAACCAGTAATTGAATATTAACACCATATTGTATAACTGCTAAAATTGCAGGGAATTCCTGTTAATACACATTGCTGCTATGTTTGTTTTTTTATCTCATTGTAATAATTGTTTAATAAAGCTCCCCCAAGTGCAGATAAAATTATAATGAAAGTTTTTGAAGTAGACACACAGAACAGACTGTAGTATATGCACTTGTGTACAATCAAAGTTCACATCAAAATGTTAAAAAAATGTATAATATAAAATATAAGAACAACTCTTGACAATATAATCATTTGTATAACCTGATCTGTAGTGGGTGCAAGTTTTATGCCTTAAACCAAGCTCTTAGAAGAAATCAAGCGCACTTACAAGAGACCTTACCCATTGCCTATGTTAGTCTGCGCCTTTCCTTTCCAATTCCACCTCTCAAGTCGAAGACAGTTGTAAATTTCATTTTATCGTTACGTGAGTCCTGGTATAGTTAAAGTTATGCAATGTAAGACATAGAGATAAGATAAGTGAATGTTTGACTTTCCAAGCTAATGTTGAATTTAGACATAGACAGAGATGAGTAAATAATTACACATTCTTAAAAGAGAGAAAAAAACAGGCATAAATCTGCATTTACATAGTTGTACAAGCAACAGATTATTTAATCAGTTAAAGGCTGTTAGGCTTGCTGGGACTTGTAGTCCCAAACAATTGTAGTAATTTAGCTAAGTACTCTGACCTCCAATCCCACCAGGGTCAGCAAGTCGGCCTTCCCACTCTCTGCCTACAACCTATCCACAAAGGGTAGGACAGCCAGTGATCCAGAGAATAGTAAGAGCCTAAATGCAGATCTGAACCAAAACAAGACAAAACAACAAAATCCCCACATAGATATAATATCTGTACCTATCACAGGCAATGCTGAGCAATTGGTGCCTTTCTGTTACATTTGAATAAAGTATTGTAATTTACTTTTTTTATTGCTTGTGGGTTTGCCCCTGTTATCCATGCATACATTCACACAGGTATGTTTAAAATAACAAATAAATAAATGGTATCTGTAGTAGAAGTAGTGGAGGACATTGTGGGGGTATTGACCTAGGAGATGTTCCCATTTTTGTGGTCAGGCAGGATTTTAATTTATTTTTCATCCGTGCAGCTAAATTTACAACTGGAATGCTAAAGGTGCTAACAATGCTACGGGTTCTTCCTCTGCAAACACAGTGGAAGGCTCCATGCTTGAGTGAAGCTCTTTCCAGCAGCCCGCGCTCATCCACTGGCCTGGCCATTGATCATTTGAAGGGGGATTTGAGCGGTGCCTGAACAGCACAGCATTAGGTTCTTCTTCCTCTAGAGAGCTCACCAGCCCAACCACCATGTTTCCTTTTAGGATGTCATGGGAAGAGGAGAACTCAGGACAGAGTGCTCCTCATACTGGACAAGCCACCAGCTGCCTGCTAATCATCATGATACAGCAGAGCGATCAGCACAGGGTGCTCTGCTCACTGGACTGCTCACCAGCTTGCCTGGTCTTTTGGGGTAAAAGGGACTCTCTGTCAGGATGATGATTTCACAGCCCAAGTGCACCACCTACCACCCCTCTTCCATTGGCTCCCTTTCCTGTGTATATGACAGCCTCCTCCTCTGTCTTCCCCTCTGCATGTGACAGCCTCTCCCTCTCCTCCATGCATGACAGTCTCTCCCCTGTCTCCCCCTAAGCCATTCATATGTGACAGCCTCTCTTTTTGTGTGTGACAGTCTCTCCCTCTCTCACTCCCTCCTCTCCATGTGTGACAGTATCTTCCAGGTATCCTCCCTTTCACCATGACATGTGACAGCCCCCCATTTTAATAAGTCACAAATGCAACAGCACTTCTCCTGACATGTGAGCACCATCTCAGGTGGGCAGATAGAATAGGAGCCGGAAGAGCCTGCCTCTTTCCGTATGCATCTCAGGAGTCCAGATGGAAGAAGGTAAGTGCGGGATGACTCAGTGTAGTATGGTCGGTGTTAGTTGGTGGAGACCATGGGCTATTATTTTAATGGTGTGATCAGTGTAGGAGCTATAAATGTATTCATTTCCAGAAGGTAAATAGTACCTATCTCTTGTCCAACTAGGGCTCTAACATTCCAGTATTCAGCAAGCAACAACAGAGATTGAGGCAGAAGCAGCACCAAGTAATGAAAGCTGCAAAAACAGATAGAAGAGAACAGCACAGTCTGCCAACTGTAGTGATTATGAGCGGACAGTACCACTCAGTAAGAATTCTGCCCCGAACATGCTGAAAAGGCTGTGGCTTTCTCCCATTATGAACCCCAATACTTCAGGTTTCTCTCTTATGGCATGACTAGCCCAGTCTGTCAGTGTGTGATGATGGCTGAAGATTTTGTAAGAAAACAAATTACTGTTCTATCAATGGTGGTACCTACCGCACACTAATCACACTAATAACACTGGTGATTTGTTCATTTTTGGAAGGGAATGGGGGACTACGCTGAATTTGTACATTATTTATTTTTTATAACACTTAAGAATGCTAGGCTTAACTCCCAACTGTACCAATTTAGGCGGGATAGCCAATAAGTGATGTCCCTTCAATGCCACGGATACCAGAGTTTTTAGGGGAGAGACTAAGGATGGCTCTGTGCTTCTGAAGCACTTGATATCCCCCTGCATAACATGGCATTCACCCAGTGTGAGGAGTTAAAATTCTCTTCACATTAGCACCTCGCTGCTGCTCACTCTAAATATTGGGGGATATGTATATGGGTAGGGGTTGTTTGGTGCCGAGTGCTTGGGTAGGTGATTCTGACTACTTGATTACAATTTGTGTTTACTTGGGAACTAGGTACAAGAGATATGAATTTGTCCCTATCGTGGGGATAAAGAGAGCTAGGCATGCACAGTGTCCCCAGGTTGTACTGTGAACAAATTTTAATTTATAAAGAGGATGGTGCTACTTTGTAGATTTCAGAGGAGCAATGAATAATTCAGGATCGACCCTTCCTTGGTCTCCCCTTTTCCCACATTTGTGAAAATTCACCCTGCCCTCTCTCCAACGACATCCTCCTTTCCTTCAGCCTTAACCCATCTCCTGCAACACTCCCAACACCCAAATCCACACACACTCAAGCCACTTGTGCCACTCCTCTCTCCTATCACTGCCCTGTCATCCGCCAATCTGGCTGCCTTCCTATATAACTGCACTCTCACACCAGCCCTTGATTTAACCTCCTCTGCCACTACTTACAGACTCAGATGATCTAACAACTAGCTGTAGAACTATTAGAAGACCTATTGCCGCAAAATTGCTCCTGAATGACTTAGCACTGCTGGATGATCTTGCTCTAATACTGACTTCCTCCACTTCAAGTTCATTCTTTCAATTTTATAGCTTTGCCTTCTCTCTTGCTCAAAAACTTTACTTTAAGTCTCTTATTTCCACCAAGTATTCCAACCCCTGTGTCACTCACCGAACTGTGAGTGCTACTTCTCGTGTGTTTAGGAACCGTGGCCGTCCGCCATCCTGAGGGTCTGCGCATGTGCAGCCCTTTCAAGCCTTCAGTATCTGTTGCTTTTCATTAATTGGCTGATCAGGCAACACTCCCTATTTAAAGCACCTGTGGTCAATACCTCGTTGCCTGATCTTGGAGTCTCATTCCCATGAGCCTCTGAAGGTGTTCCTGTGTTTCCTCGTGTATTCAGCTCCTGCTGATTCCTGTTATTTCTATTGTGGTTTCCAGACCACTTCAACTCTCCTGTGTTCATCATGTCTACACCAGCTGATTCCTATCCGCTGCCTTCGTTGTTTCTACAGAGTTCCTACTCACTTCAACTCTCCTGTGTTCATCGTGTCTACACCAGCTGATTCCTATCCGCTGCCTCCGTTGTTTCTACAGAGTTCCTACTCACTTCAACTCTCCTGTGTTCATCGTGTCTGCACCAGCTGATTCCTATCCGCTGCCTCCGTTGCTTCTACAGAGTTCCAGCTCACCTCAACTCCCCGGTGTTCATCGTGTCTGCAGCCAGCTGATTCCTATCCGCTGCCTCCGTTGCTTCTACAGAGTTCCTGCTCACCTCAACTCCCCGGTGTTCATCGTGTCTGCAGCCAGCTGATTCCTATCCGCTGCCTCCGCTGCTTCTACAGAGTTCCTGCTCACCTCAACTCCCCGGTGTTCATCGTGTCTGCAGCCAGCTGATTCCTATCCGCTGCTTCTGTTGCTTCTACAGAGTTTCAGCTCATCTCAACTCTCCTGTGTTCATCGGGTCAGCGCTCCGCTGCTTCCATCTCTGCTACTGGAGTTCAGACCACCTCAACTCTCCCGTGTTTTCAAGTTCCAGTTCCATTTACTACTGCTTCCAGAGTATTGCCTCGTTCATGATGGTTTACCTGTCGTGCGCTGCACCAACTTGATTACCGTTTCCACCTTACAGTGATCTCTCCTCCTGCCGGCCTTCAGCCGTTCAGGTATCCCTGCACGCCTCTCTGACAGCCTGCTCTCCTGAACCGCGGTATGCATACTTCTCATTGACTTTGCTTGTGTATTGCATATCTAGCTGGACTGTGTTGTGTTCTCCTCCGGAGTCCTCTATCCACTGAGACTATTGCTACCATTGAATTTGTCTCCTATTTGCCTGGATTGTTATTGTGACTTTGTATACTTTAGCAGTGCTGCTCTGTTATTATTGTATTGTGATATCATCGTGGGATCAAGTTCTGTGTACCCGTGTATACTCTGCATAGCATTCATCTCCTCGTGCCCTCCTCACATATATATTGCAGTGGTACAACTTGCTATATGCAGACCACTGCTTCCAGTTCCCTGTGACACCAGTTTCAAATATCCTCTCACATAGCAGTGGTACAACTTGCTATATGCAGATCACTGACTTCCCTGTTATCTACCTTCACCTGGATTCCATTCCTTTACCTAGACAGCGGTACAACTTGCTATACGCAGACCGCTGACTCTCACTACTTCCTCGCTACCTCTGGACATTCCTCCTCACTATAGCAGTGGTACAACTTGCTATACGCAGACTACTGACTACCCTCACGTTTCCTTGTCCATCCAGTTCCTCGTGTTCAATTATATACTCACTACCAGTGCTGCTAGTCATAGACTTTCCTCGAGCATTCTCTCACCATCTGCTGTTCCTCCAGTTCCGTTGTCACCCTGCTACCAGAGTACCTATTACCATCTATATTACTCTGGTAAGCCAACATCTGGTGATTTCCTGGGCAAAGACTCCTAGTGCCCGTGACACCCTGTCACCTCTATATCACATTCTACTCCCTCCTCCACTCTTAGAGGCCTAAACTTTGCCACTGATTTCACTTCCAAATTTGACATTGTCCAGCAAGAAATCACATCCTGCAGCCCTACCCATTTTACCCGCTCCTCTACCCAATCCACAATCTGTTTTTTTCTCACAGTCAAGACACTGCTTTCACCCCCTCTACCTACTCCTTTAACCTGATCCTCTCTAACCTTCTCCATTACAACTCTCGCAAAGCCTGCACTCACCCAACTCTTCAAATTGTCTCACTAAAATGGAATTTTCCTCTCACCCTTTAAAAACACTCTTGTCTCATCCATCCTCATAAAACCTTCTGTTAGCACTGCCTCTCTCTCTAACTACCACATGATTTCTCTCCTCACATTGGCTTTCAAATTTCTTAAGATGCTTCCTTTCCTCACAAGCTTCCCTTTCTATCATGCTCTCCTTCTAATCTGGATATGGTCCCATTCACTCCACTGAGACAGCTCTCACTATAGTCACCAATAATTTCCCCCTCTGCTAAGACTAAGGGCTACTTTTACTTGCTCATCCTCCTGGATAATTCTGCTCCTTTTAACGTCGCATACCACCCTCTCTTCTTGCATAGCTTTCACTCCATTGGTCTTCTTGGTTCACTTCCAACCTGTCCAATTGCTTTTTATCTGTTTTTAGCTATAGCTTAAGCTCCCCTCTTCTCCTTCTATCCATTTTGGTTCCACAGTGCTCTGTTCTTGGCCCTTCTCCCTACTCGTTGTACACCCCCTTCCTTGGTGTACTAATCAACCCTTTGCCTCTCCAGTATTATCTCTATGTTGATAATGCCTGACTACCTCTCCTCTCCTGACCTCTCTCCTATTGTTCTCTTTCATGTGTCCATTTGTCTCTCAAGCATCTCTTCATGGATGCCCCAGCATCCCCTAAAGTACAACAGGTCTAAAACTGATATAATCATCATCTTTCCCTCTAGAGCAGGCCTAGCTAACCTGTGACTCTTCAGGTGTTGTGAAACTACAAGTCCCAGCATGCTGGCTATCTACTGGCAAAGCATTCTTGGGCTTGTAGTTTCACAACAACTGGAGAGCCACAGGTTGCCCAGGCCTGCTGTAGAGTCTCCAAACTTCCTTGCATCTCTCTCTGTAGACTTCACTATGCTCTCCTCTGTTCCTCGTGTCCACTACCTGGGTATCCTACTTGACTTCACCCTCTTCTTCACTCCTCACATCTAGCCTCCTTTCCCAAGCCAGTCACTTCCAATCTCCAAACATCACCAGGATTTGAACCTTCTTCATCCACGATGCTACCAAAACTTTTATCCACTCATTATCTCCCACCTTGACCACTGCAAACTCTTCCTGTCTGGCCTCCCTCTTACTCATTCCACGTCAATCCATTCTCAATGATTTTTTCAAGACTGATTTTCTTCTCCTACTTCTGGCAGATTTCAATTTAAAGTTCTCACTGTCACTTACAAACGTCTGAGTCACTGCACCTCACCCTACATCTCCGAACTTATCTCATTCAAAACTCCCTCCTACACGGTCTGCTCTGCCAATGTCTAGTGATTCAATTCCCTACTGACAGTCACATCACACTTCTTCCTCCAAGGCTTCTTCCATGATTGGGTGAAAAATTTATTTTTCCCACCACTTCTCATATATCTGATTGGTTAAATCTCAAGATCAGGACTACAGGACTACGCATATAATGAGGGTCAGTAAGTACTTTGTGTTCTTTTTAAACAGGAGTATATGGAATATGTCTGGAATAGAGATCATACATGCAACATATCACACGTATATAGATAATATACCGTAATGCCTAACTCGGGTGCGGCTCTTTGTAGGTTTTTGCAATGCGATGATGTAAAGACACAGACCCTTGCTTGCAAGCCATTGAATCAGTTTCTTAGGTACCGTATACCTTGGCAAAACGCAAACCTCACCCATAAATCTTTCTCCTACTTCTTCCTTCTCATTTTGATCTTTTTTAAGGCTGTTGGGGATATCTTTTTCAAACCTTGTCCCTGCCTTATCTTCGCATTCCACTCACGGAACCTCCTTCTAAGCAAACCCACCCCCCACCCATTGTGCACTTGCAATCTTTCCAACCTTATCCACATCAATAACAAAACACCATTGTAGCTTAAATATTTTAATTGAACAAGAAAACACCCATAACTAACTACTGTATGTTTAATTTAATTTGTAAAAAAACACAAAAGGAGGCATTTGTAAAAATTAGTGAATTTCCATTTTTTGTACATTTTAGAAAATGCAAGGGGAAGTTTTTTTTGCTTGATTTCTAATGCACAATATTTCCTAAATGTCTCTGACTATGAAGATCAAATGATTCCAGAGGGCAGCACTGAGATTTAGTGGTTAGCACTTCTGCCTCACTGCACTGGGGTCATAAGTTCGATTCTTGACCATAACCTTATATGTGTGGAGTTCGTATGTGCTCCCTGTGTTTGCATGGGTGTCCTCCGGGTGCTACAGTTTCCTCCCACACTCCAAAAACATATTAGTAGGTTAATTGGCCACTATTATATTAACCTTAGTCTCTCTCGGTCTGTGTGCGTGTATTTTAGGAAATTTAGACTGTAAGCTTCAATGGGGCAGGGACTGATGTGAGTGAGTTCTGCGGAATTAGTGGCACTATATAAATAGCTGATGTTGACGATGATGATAGCATTATCATGTTGTGTTACTTAATCAGTAAAGCTCTAGATAAGTTTATATTTTCTTTTACAACAGTGTTTATGGATATTAAGATTTTCACCAACACTTAAGCATTTTGCATAACTCTAAATCTCCCGGCTGTAAAATTGCTTCAAGATTAATTGCATACCAAGAACAACTAAATGATCAGTGTTTGTTGAAAAACCAAATACATTAGACTATGTAATTTGTTCGATTTTGCATTTTAATGATAAGAAATTTAAATGAAAAATATAACATTTATGAGAATTGCGTAAATGCTTAATTGGATTTTAACAAGACAAACTTAAGAGAATGACAACTAAAATGACAAGCAATAGTTCACTGAATATCTTTTTCCTTGTAATTGTAATCCAATGCTGCTATGGACTGCTATATAGTGTATTATGATAATTAAATGTCAGTACATTTCTCATTTTTATTATGTTGATAATTATATAATTGTGTTTTTCATTTTTGAAAAATTATATTAACTGCTTGTACATCTAGTTTCAATAAAGAAAACATGGAGCTATATAAGAGTAAAATAATACCACAAATAATCATGCCAAAAGTCACAGAATACAAACAAATTAAAATCAATTTCCTTTAGAATTTGCTTATTTTGTGTAAACTCTTTTACAGAGGTCTCAGAAAACATTCACACCCAAACTGTTGGGGAAATATCAATGCTTTTAATACATTTTCCATTTTAAACTACAAATAATGAATATACATATAGTATATACAATTTTTAGTAATGTTTACCAGTTTATTAAGCTGCTAAATCCAAATCTTCATTCACAATGTAATTAAAAGAGAAATAAAATACTGCAATTGCTCCTTGTAGATCCTTGCTACGAAATGACATAGAATTGAATGGAGCTGAACACGCCTTAAGTTATCTACATAAGTGTAGTGTTATATTATGTGCAAGCAATATATATATTTGTATTTTAAGAGGTGCTAACTAGAGATGCTCAAACCAGTTTGTTAAATTGATACAAAAAATTGACAGCTCCCTGGAATTTGTAAAACTACAGATTAAATAGTAAAATCAAGCAAAATTTGAGCAGGTCAAACACGTTACGCCATAATCAAACTGATTCATATATAATAGAGCAAGTTCACACATGTGCAATCCCCCGCAAACATATTTCAGTTTAAATTTAAACATTTGAATTATTTTTAAATGTGTGTGGTAGACAGTGAATCTCAAATGCAAACAGTGTTCAAAAACATTAGTGCTTGTTGTTTAAATTAAAAAGTTAATATTTTTTTTATTTGTTTGAAAATATTTAAAAATGGTGAATGCTAATGGAGAACTGCTGAGAACACAAACAGTAAACCCCTAAATGCAAATGGTGAACTTCAAACGAGAATCACAAATTTAGGACAATAAAATTGAATTGGGGTCTATCACAGATTGTACTGTGTCCATCACACCACTGAAATCTGATCAAATTTGGAAAAGGTGAAATATGCAAGTATCTATAGTTCAGACAGTGGTATAAAAAACACATTTTATTGTCATGCTCTATGATTTGCACCAGTTTGAAGGATGAACAGAAATTAGTTCCATTTTAGTCTACAAATAGAAATGATTTCATTAATTCTGAGAGTTTTATAATAGATTTAGGGCAATTTGCGTTTCAGCAATCTTCTGGGGTGACTTTGAACCCGCCAATGTATGAAAGTGCACGTTGATAGTAAATTGTCAGTAAAGTGACATTGAGATATTTTACAGGACTCACAAAGTGATTTGTACAGTATTTCATTGTGTTTTCCCATCTTTTGATCATGATGTATTGTGAATTTTTTCTATTTTACTTGTATGTTTTAATAAAATGTATCATTATGGTTATCAACTGCTCACTGTGTTGGCATATATTATAAGCTAATTGAGACATCTTTAGTGCTGTTTTTTTCTTCTTTTGTTCCTTACCTTTGGTAAAAGAGGTGGTTGACAGTCCCTTACAGCAGCGATTTGGTCTCGCTTTAGTCTGCCAGTGGCTCCTTTAGGAATCTATTACCACATCTCAATATATTACCAAGTTTACACCTATTTTTTTCATTAGGTTTTATAAGTAACAGGAGACTAATCAGATATACAGTGCGCCATAGGTTGTTAGAGGAGTTATTTACATTGCCAGTAAAGTGATTTTACCCAAATTTGTGCTCTAAAGATTGTGAAAAATCACCATTCCGACATTTGCCCTCTCTAACAATACAAGTCGTTGTATAACACACTCTGTTGTATAGGCGTGAATTTGTTGTTGGGTCTTTTGGAGCAATCATGTGAGATTACCACTGGCCATCGACTGTACTGCGATTTCCGACCACTGCTACTCCAGAGGGTAAATGTATGAAGCTCCGGGTTCTTCAACACCCGCGAGTCCGGCGTCTTCAGCGCTTAAATTTAAACCGGCGCTGCCTTGTAAAGTGCAAGCTCCGGGTTCTTCAACACCCGCGAGTTCGGCGTCTTCAGCGCTTAAATTTAAAGCGGCGCTGCCTTGTAAAGGGCTTCCCTTTACAAGGCAGCGCCGCTTTAAATTTAAGCGCTGAAGACGCCGAACTCGCGGGTGTTGAAGAACCCAGAGCTTCATACATTTACCCCCAGGACAACCATCACCACCAAATATACCGGTACTGGATCATACTGCAAATGATCATCCAAGCCGTTCCACAGGGAGGGAGGGTGGGCAACGTCCAGCTGTATAAGGGACTTGATTCTTCTCTGCCCATTCCTGATATGAACTCCATAACCCCTCCCCATGACTCATATGGGCGTCATTCCACAGACCAAACAAATTAACCCCCAGAGTACCAATACAGTCCAATACAGCCTTAGCTTTTAATATCCCTCGAGCTTAGATACAGCCCTCAGTTCTTATTCCTATCAATATACCAAGGAATACAGCTCTATTTAACGAGTGAGTCATGCTATTATAAATAGCTGTTGCCTAGCAACAAAACACACCTTGCCAATTACTGACTCCTCAAGCCTCTTGCAAGACTTACATTTGTATATGTATGAACTTTTGGACTTAAATCCTTTCCCAACATCATGTGCAAGCAATCAGCACCACAGCTACCACCAGCAACCGTGGACTCCTTTCAAATCAGCAAGTTGTGATACCAGCTATCACTAAGAAATAGAGGCGATTTACACTCTCTTAGAGCACAAATTGACAAGAGTCACAAGAGACCATACCCAGGGAGATTATCCTTATGGAACAACATGCATCATTGGAGCTGGTAAAGCTGTTATACTTCTGTATGGGCAAGGGCATTCTAATGTTGGGCAAGTGTAATAAAGACATGCTTACGCGAAAGCAGCTCATGCAGAACTGCCGAAACACACATATCCGCCCGTTAGAAGGCATATCTTTTGCACCTGCTATAGGGCAGGTGCAAATATTAATTGTTGATGATTTGTTGTGTAAACCAGGCCTCTATGTTGCTGATGCATTTTTAGATGTGTATATCTCTGCAAGTGGGAAGAAATATGCTATTTTTCCTATATTTTACTCCCATTTTGCAACTAACTCTGCATCAGCCCCATTTTCTGTAAATAAATACTGTTGATAAACAAACCACATAGGGACTGATTTAGGGTTGCATTTGCACAAAAATGCAACTTATGCACAAATGATGCAATATACATGCAGAGCTTTTGTACATTTTTAGAGTTGCTTATTTCTTGTATTTGCAGCCCCTTGCATTTAGAGAGGCAGATCGTGGGCATTAATGTGCAGCATAATAAAGGCATACAGATGCAGGTTATGCATGCTTCTTTGAGACATGTCTTTACTGAGATCTTGAAATTCATTAACTATAAATCAAAATTTTTGCATCTACGTAAGTTGGGAATAAGGTTTTGGATTGTTTCTAATGATTGACTTATCTTTGCTCTTGATGCATTTATATGCTAGATTTTAGAAGTGGAAGCACACATATGAAGATGCAGTTTGCTCATATGTAAATGGGGATCTTTTTGTTCAACTCTATAGTCAAATTTTGAATATCAGTGTTTCATTGTCAACAAATCTGTTTGTGAATGTAGTGCTGAAAAAATATGGCATTTGAAAGATCGTCTCCTTAAATATTGTGGGAAGTTTTGTAACAAAATTGGCTTTAAATATCTTTAAAGGAATGAAAAACAACAAATTTAAAAGATGGACAATGAGAATAATATTTTATAACTTTAAAATATAGTTTCAGAGTCTATTTGCTGAGAATAGACCTATTGGCCTAAAATAACAAATTGTCCATTAAACAAAACTGTTGTTAATGTATTTATTTGTAATAATTGCTTATATTTCATAAACATACATATACACTCTTTTTTTTTACTTTTTAGATAACCATACTGCATTGCTTTAACATTATATTAAAATTATTTGACAGTCTTTAAAAAGTTCTTTCTAAGCATGTGTATAATTCATTAGATTATTTTTTTTCAGATAAAACTAGGCTCAAATAAGTATGTTTACTGAACAGAAATGTAAGGAGAAGTTTAGTTTTATGAGGCAGGCATCACAGTGCAGTGATACATAAAAATTCCATTATGCTTAATTGGCAAACATCAAGTCTAGCTCTGGGATACGCTGACACTTTGATGGATCTGTTCCACCATATAGGCTTTTTGAGCCAACAAGCCTAAAGTACTTATTGGCAGTTGTCATTCAGCTTTGTGAATGTTGTCCCTTAATTTGTACTGTATTAGATATTCCACAACACACTAAGTAATGTTCTAAAAGTAAAATCTCCCAACATTCCTCAGATGAAAAAAAAAATTGGCACCACAAGTCAAGATTAGTATTACTTAGAACTGCGTAGGAAAGAAAGCATGAACATATACTGTAGGATAGCTGAGAGGAAATCAAGGATAATGTCAGAACAGCTTAACCTTGATGCCCTATGCATATTAATAGATTACTTCTGCATCACTTACCCAGCAGGAAGAGATTAGAACATTGTTTGAATTTACTTTTTATTGACAGGATGTTTGAAATTTGGAGAATGTTAATGTGCATTCAATTTTCTGCTTCTAAGACTTTTCAGCAGAAAAAGGAATTTATAACATACTATTGAATATTTTACAGAGAACATCAAAATTTGAAAATGCAACATTGTGACACTGAAAAATCATTAATATGTACTCTTCATTTTTATAGGACCTGTAGTTTCTATTCTATAGGGTCTATTTACTGAGCTACTTTCTCCGGAGAATGTTCATCACAGCTGTTCTTTTAATTTATTAAAGGGTAAAACATGAGAAATCAAAGATTTCTCCTGCCATAACATGTCTAACGCTTGTCATTGCAGTCCCCATAGACTTCTAAGGGGACTGAGATGTGCCCCAAAGCTTTTCACCACTAACCTTAAAACACTTGAGATGGAATTAGCTTACTTTGTTAATGGAGTCTCTATGGACTCCATCATTGCTGGAGAAGCACCTCTTCATTCAACTCTGGGTCACATTGCAATGCATATGCGCAGTAAGCCCTGGGGTCAGATCCTCCATTCACTGGCAACTTTACTCTGAAATAGAAGAGTTAAAAGATCTGATGCAACTGCTGCCACTGTTCCTACGGCTAGTGGCAGCACATGCTAGAGACTACAGTGTAAATTTCCATGTAATCGGCAACCTCCACAACAGGAGTGAGTGCAGAGGAAGAAAAAAGTGACTTTTTGTTAATTGTCAGACTTTTGTTACCACATTGGCAATAGCAGATAGCCTCACTGTCATTTTGCATCCTTTTAATTGAGAACTTAATTTCATTTTCAGTAAATGTCCGTTGATTTTTTTTCCCTTATTTTAAAAAGGAGATAAAGTGTAAGAAAGTAATCTCCAATATTTCACATTCACTTTTCATATTCATATAAAACCCTTTATCTGCGGTGGATCAAGGCAAAGTTGCACTTCTGAAGGTTTTTTGTACTGCATCAGCTTGGCCAAAGTAACTTTTTATTTTTTACTTTATCCAAATAAGTTTTATATTATTTTTTGTTGTTTTTTTTTTTTTTTTTTTTACCAGGGGCAGAAGGGTCTTTCTTTTAATACCATAGTTGTGTCATTTTAATGGCATTATATGGGGAAAGAATGGGGGATCACTTTTGTGGTCCTTACCTTAGCTACTTTCACTAAATGAATTTGATATACATGTCACAGATACATGGTACAATGGTAGCACATGTAAGCACATGCTCTGTCATTAGAGGCACTTTAGCAGTGATAAACTTGATTGTCCTAGTTAATCACTCTCATGCAGAAGACACATTTGACACAGTGGAATTTAGATAAGATTGCTTTCCCCATGTATCTAAATAGTGGTAAGTAGACAGGTGAGTCACTTATCTATCAGTAGAATTTATATTGATGGCACTAAAAGGGTTAATCCACCATTAAATTGCATTATCAAGAGAATCAATTTTACCCAGTCAGACCACCATGTAATAGAAAAGGCACAGATAGATGTCTAGCCTTTGCATTACAAACAAAGAAAGTTGCATTCCCCCTTTAGTACATTTTAAACCAAAGGTTGGAAGCTTTGGAGTTTGCTAGCATTTTTCAAGGAAACCTTCAGCATGATTTACTCATTAATCGTGAAACTAGATCCAGATCACCATGTCTGATGCAAGTTAACCATGTTGGAGTGAAACATATAGCTGCATATTTCAGGTGATTTTCCAAGCAACCCAGTGCCTTAACTACAGAAGTGGCAACTCTGCATGTATAACATCTGTGGGGGATGGTTACTCTAATATACATGATAGAAAAAATAAGATTGAGATTACAATACATAAGAGTATGAAACCCTATATGAATAGCCCTATTGCTGAAAGTGAAGGAGCACTCTCTAGCCACCCAGATGCCAGTGGGAAGTTAGGAAAACAAGAGGTGGCAACTATGTGGGAATAAGATTCTCAGTATTGTGGAATGTTGCATTACACAGCCCTGTAACACATCCTATGGGTTTAGGTAGTAGAAATAGAACTATTCCAAAAAAAGCACATAACATACAGTTATATAATTAATGATGAAAAACAGTTGATTACACGCATTAAGAATATAACATGCCGTCATTTATTAACTAACCATTATTTTTATAGCACCAATATATTATATAGCATTATACAGATAATGGGCTTGAGTCATTAAGGAGAGCAAGGCAAAAAGAGGAGTACATGTGATCCCGGACAAACCATGTTATAATGCAAGGGGTGCAATTTAGTTTATTATTTTGCACATAAAGAAAATACTGGCTGTTTTTTATCCAGCACACAAATACTTGATACATTGTTTGTACATTGAAATTTAAAGTTGATCTAGGACATTCCCCACCCCAAATATAAATCTGTCCCCACATTTTAAATGTACCTCCCTCTCTAATGCAACATGGTTTTGCCAAGGTGCAAAGTTGCTCCTTTTTTATGCTTTACACTCCTTAATGACTCAGGCCCAATGTGTTTAACTATTCACATCAGTCCCTGTTCCAGTGGAGCCTGGACTAGCACAAAAATACACACACATTTACATTTATCAACCAATATGTTTTTGGACCATGATAGGAAACCTGACCCATGGTAAATCATATGTAAAAAGTAACAAATATATGAGAATATAACTGTTAATCCTTCATTCAAAGGGGAGCTATGAGGGGAAAATTTCTCACCATTAGATATTATAGAGGAGTGGCTGCCTCTTAAGGGTCTTATTTATAGTCGGATGAAAGTCCTTTTGTTCAGCGCAAAAATCACTTTTGGCCAAAGATCCATCTCAGTTTGCACTCTGACTGAGACAGATCTCCCTGTTGCACCTCTCTGCGCTTAGAGAGGTGGAACGGGGGAGGTAGTAGGTGAGGCTAGCAATGTAAAGGCTTGTTTTACATTCTATTTTGAGTTGAAAGCAACTGCAAATAAGTCTCTAGGAGACATATCTTTTGCGGGTGCATTCAGCTGGTGCTTGAGAGAGAGAGAGAGAGACCTTGATGTATTAAAAAACAAAGTAAAAAATAATTAATAATTAAAACAAAAAAAGGTGTGCACCTCCTCCCAAACAGCATAACCAATTAATTCTTGTGCTGTTTGGGGGGGAGAACAATTTTTTTTTTAAATTATTTAATTATCTGATTTAATGGGCGCTGTGCATGATACACTTGCAAGCCGGTCCATAAAGCAGATAAAGAGGCAATTTGCACAGTATTCTAAGTCGCACGGATCTAAATATCCGTTCCACTCTAAATACTGTTATGGGATGCAATTTACACTTACGATTTCAGTGTAAATTGTGTCCCACTCTAAATGAGGACCTAAGTGTTCTGTTGCCACCAGAGAAAACAATTGGGTAAATAAAAGGGCACACAATATCTCCTTACATATATAACAATTTTAGTGATAAGATAAACAAGTCATATGTAAAATGTTTGGCTTGACAATTTACTCAATATTTTTGACTTGATGCTAAATATCCCAGTGACTCTGAGAGACTAATGCAATGCTAGTATGGTAGTATGCTGTATTACACTTGCAAAATGGCATACATTTTATGATACTGTATGGGGACAAACAAGATATGCAGAATGGTTAAATGTGTAAAGAAATACTCTCAATGTTGGATAGGACCTAAACATCATCATTTCATCAAGTAATGAGCTTTTGGATGAAAAATAAGAACAGTACTTTCTGTGCTAAAGTTGAAATTACTGATCAGCAGGGAGTCATAATTTAATCTATACTGCAATATCAGATGACATCACGCTTGCTATCACTACATTAAGTGTGATAAGTAATACTATTGAATATTTAAAGGTTTCTCTTCTTAAAGTTACATCTTTAGCCTCACTCCCCTCAATAAACTACAATGTATTGTAATGGACAGGAGAAAAATATGAGGGAAACAAAACAAAGGTGAAATGCATTACAAGGAAAATTAAGCAGCACATGCTTAGAGCATTTCAATCATGATCCTTCCTGAAGCATCCAAAATAATGTGTATTACTTAAAACCACAATTATATTTCTTATAATTTCTTAAGAGATAGAATCATTTCAATTAAGTGTGTGGAGGTATGGTGTAATGCTTGACAGAGTAGTAGATCTGCATAGAATGTAATTAAAAAAAGACTATGGTATGTTGAATCCTGGTTTGGTTTCAGTCTTCAGGTGAATGTTTCCAACAATGAGCAGAATTCAGGTGTTCAGCCGCCTGCACATGGACTCAAAGGATCATCACACTGGACATTGTTAAGTGAAAGTAGAGGTGACTGGTGGACTTATTAGTGTATGCTTATACGCTGTCTTTTTTCACATACTTTTGCTCTCAAGATTAAAATATATTTTTTTGTGCTAACTTTGACCATTTCTTAAATTATTTTATTATTAGCATGGCAGCACAGTGGCCTAGTGATTAGCACTTCTGCCTCACAGAACTGGGGTCATGAGTTCAATTCCCGACCATGGCCATATCTGTGTGGAGTTTGTATGTTCTCCCTGTGTTTGCGTGGGTTTCCTCCGGGTGCTCCAGTTTCCTCCCACACTCCAAAAACATACTGCTAGGTTAATTGGCTGCTATCAAAATTGACCCTAGTCTCTCCCTCTCTGTCTGTGTCTGTGTGAGTGTGTGTCTATATTAGGGAATTTAGACTGTAAGCTCCAATGGGGCAGGGACTGATGTGAATGAGTTCTCTGTACAGTGCTGCGGAATTAGTGGCGCTATATAAATAAATAATTGATGATGATGATGATCGCAGGCATGCATTTTCTAATAGTATTATTATGTTCCTCATTATGTTCCTCATTTAATTATAACACATTTTTAATTTTTAGCTACACATTATTACTATTGCTATTGTACTATTAGTTGTGCTTCAGTTGGGTTCTCAAGAATTCTGTAAAACAAGGGACGGCTATTATATTTTGGTGTTATCCATTTAACATATATTATTGACCAATTAAAGGGTGAAAAACTAAGTTAGGCAGTTAGGTGTTACTGTGTCTGCCGTCCCCCACCCCAAGTACTTACCTCTTTCTGTTGTCCTGTCACTGTAGTCTTTCCATGGCGCGCTGTAAACTCCTTACTGAGGAGATCTCATGAGAGTGAGAATCACAAGATATCTTCAGTAAGGAGATTACTGAGCACTGCTGAAGGACTACAGTGACAGGCTCAGCAGCATTGATTGGGCCGGGGACGCCCCTGCCCCTGCATCAATCAATAATGCAGATGAGCACTGTCAAGGGCCTCCTAGATGCCCGAGACCCTTGGGCTGCAGCCCAGTTAGACCTCGGGTTAATACGGCCCTGGTAACTGGTGACTGACGCATGAGGGGTCCTTGTGTAACAGACAGTTGGGGGACTCTTTGAAACATATGGCTGGTACTTGAAGTATCTCTGTGAAACAGGTGGATGGCACTTTGGTGAGAATCTCAGTGTAACAGGGCGGTTCCCAAAGTGTGTGCCGCGGCTCCCTGGGGTGCCACGGCGCTGTCACAGGGGTGCCTCGATCACCCTCCAAAAAAAAAAAGAAGAAACAAACCAAAAAAAAAAATAACTTACCCATCCAGCGCCGGATCCTTGCCCTCATTGACTGCCCAGACAGCGTCAGTGAGGAGCGGCAGCAGAGAGGACAGAAGACAGTGGAACATAAAGAATGAAGGTAAGTAAAGGAACGGAGAGTGAAGGGGGACAGAGACATGCTGAAGGGGGGGACAGAGAGAGAGACACGCTGAAGGAGGGGGACAGAGAGAGAGAGAGACACACGCTGAAGGAGGGGAACAGAGAGAGAGAGAGACAAACGCTGAAGGAGGGGGACAGAGAGAGAGAGAGAGACACGCTGAAGGAGGGGGACAGAGAGAGAGAGAGAGACACACACTGAAGGAGGGGGGCAGAAAGAGAGAGAGACACGCTGAAGGAGGGGACAAAGAGAGAGAGACACGCTAAAGGATGGGGAGAGAGAGACACGCTGAAGGAGGGGGACAGAGAGAGAGACACACTGAAGGAGGGGGACAGAGAGAGAGACACACACGCTGAAGGAGGGGAACAGAGAGAGAGAGAGAGACACACACACGCTGAAGGAGGGGGACAGAGAGAGAGAGAGACACGCTGAAGGAGGGGGACAGAGAGAGAGAGAGACACACTGAAGGAAGGGTTCAGAGAAAGGGAGAGACACGCTGAAGGAGGGGACAAAGAGAGAGAGACACGCTGAAGGATGGGGAGAGAGAGACACGCTGAAGGAGGGGGACAGAGAGAGAGACGCTGAAGGAGGGGGTCAGAGAGAGAGAGACACACGCTGAAGGAGGGGGACAGAGAGAGAGAGAGACATGCTGAAGGAGGGGGACAGAGAGAGAGACACGCTGAAGGAGGGGGACAGAGAGAGAGAGAGACACGCTGAAGGAGGGGGACAGAGAGAGAGAGACACGCTGAAGGAGGGGGACAGAGAGAGAGAGAGACGCTGAAGGAGAGGGAGCAGAGTGAGACGCTGAAGGGGGGGACACAGGGTGTGAGATGGCGAAGAGGGGGACACAGGGTGTGAGATGGCGAAGTGGCGCAGTGATAAAGAGGCACAATGTGATGGTGAAGGGATCTAAATACATCTCACATCATTTTGACCCAACTACTTAAAAAACGGGACTACCCGGTAATTATTTTTGCTATGGGGTGCCTTGGAAAAATTATGGTGACCCTAAGGGTGCCTTGAACTGAGAAAGTTTGGGAACCACTGGTGTAACAGATGATTGGTAGTTGGGAGTATTTTGTGCAAATGGTTTCAGACAGTTTGGACGATAATGTGCAACTGATGGCAGACAGTTGGGGGTTTCTTTGTGTAACTGGTGTCTGGCAGTTGGAGTGTCTCTGCAAGACTGGTGAATGGTAGTTAAGGCTCCATATAATAAATGGTTTAAGTTATTGGGTTGTTGTTTTTTTTTGGAGGGGGTAATCTGTGCAACCTATTCCTGACTAATTGTAGTTGCTGTACAAATGATGGCTGGAGAGTAGAGGTATCTCTTTGCAATATGCATTTTTCTCTGAAATATATATATAATATATAATATGGCTAGCATTAAAAATAAGCTCTGTACAATAAATGCCTGGTGATGATGTCCTATTTGCTGGATTGGAGAATGGCAGTCATTGGTGCTTACGTTGTTGTGTAGTAGGATGGCAGTCAATGTTAAGCATGATATGCTATATTATGTGATTCCACAGATGTACTTTGAAAGGATATTGTAATCCCCACCCCCCTTTAGGACTGCATTGGCTTCAGGATTCCTAAAATGGTAGAAATGTCCCTAATATTGATGTTTTCATATAATTTGTTATACTTAAATAGTTTTTATATAAACTTCTATAAAAAATATTTACAGAACTGTTCAGGAACAGATATGCCTTTTGTAGATATTTGAAAATGCCCTACACAATTAATTAGCTAAAGATTTGCAAATTCTATGTATTATTAATTTTATTTTTAAAAAGAAAAGGAGCATATTTTGTAAAATAAAGGAAGGTCATTTAAGGAAACTGCAGAATTCTAGATGACAGAAGATTATATATTAATAGGTTTGGCTCCTGAAAAATATAGTTTGATTTCAGCTTCTAGTTCAAATAGCATTTTTTCGAGAACATTGAATTCTATTTAAGTTAAAAATCTAAAACTTACATTCAGTATTGTTTACATTGCCTGTGTAAAATGTAAAGTTTAAAATATGCATATTTTATATTCAAGAACAAGATTGCTTGAGATGATTTTGGCGGGTAATTACTAGATCTTAAACCACAAGTACAGTAATACATTCTGATTCTTTAAATGTAAATTACCAAGTGTTTCTTTTAACAATAGATATGTCAAAATGATAAACGTTTGAAAATGGAGCAAAATGAGAAATTCTATTTCAGGATTTTAAAGCCAGTGGAAGTAAGGTTACCTACAGTAAATTCAGCCAATGTATTTCTGTGTATTATAAGTATACAGTATCTAATGATCTACTTTCTGAGGTTCAAGTGCTTTATGTACAGCACAGTTAACAACTGTAAATTACAGGGTCTACATAACCATTAATAAAATGCTTGACACAATAAAAATATTATTTCCTAACGACAATGTCAAGTAACCTCAGCATAAGTAATAACCACTATTACACCTCAATGCTGATTGCTGCTGATCACAGTGGAATTAAAGTAATCAGCAGTGATCAGTGGTGATATATATCAGTTACAGGTCAATAATGAGCAGCTGGTTTTTATTACAAAACTGAAATTAATCTGTTCAATTGTAGAAGCTGGGCTGTGCTACTTGTATAAAAAATAGATTTTATTAAGTAATGTGTGATGATACCTGCTTAATGTTTAGCACTGTTCGCCCTGCCAGCTGAATGGTCTGCCCAAAGTTCAACCCTTTGTGTCAGCCTTCCCGGAACCTCGATTCTCAGGAGGTAGCTTCATTAGTCAGCTGTGGTCATAGCTAAAGATTTTATCACATGCATGTAGTACAGATTAGTGAAGATTCGTACAACTCACAGTGAAAGTTGTTTGCAGTGATCGTCGAATGAATCCGGCAATGGGTAAATGAGACTTGTAGCAGCAAAGTTCTGATTATGTTCTCCTCCAATATGTTGCAAATCAATGGACTTTCTCAAGGAAGTTAATTTGGGATGAAATGCATTGGAGCAGAACAGGTTGAAATAAGCAATTTAGATAGTAAGCAAGATGTAATTTTACTGCAGTTTATTTATGTAGAGACCAGTCTGCTAGAATTGTGGGCTGCTGATCAGAATGCGAGTGAATTTAGACAGAGTAGTGACCACTGGTTGCTATTAATAATGTTATAGTATACTATTATATATACATATATATACTAGTATAGACATCTGAAGTAGTATTTAGTAGATAAACACACAGGGTGCTGTTGCTGTATGCCTGAACAGTACACATAAAAAGCAAATCTAAATAGTTTTCTTTTTTTTAAAATGCAAAGTGTTTGATGCTAAAAACAGTTTTAGGAGGCTAAGTATCAGTGAGTGTGACATCACAAAATATAGATATATTTCTTAATTTCATTCTTTTAAAATTCAAGTGTTTTTCTACCAGCCAACACATATGTTGTAAGGAGCAGTCAATGGCATCTTGTTTATTAAGCAGGCAAAAACCAGGGTATTGGTGGAGAGTGATCATCAAATAATCCAAAAATTATTTTTTAAGAACAACTTTCCCTATCTCATTGGGCATTAACCTGTTGTGGTGGCAGCTACAAGTAACTCCAATTTCAAGTAGCATTACTCCTCTTGTCAATGTCAACCATGGATCATTCTAAAGATCAGGAGCATACCAGTACTGGCAGTATCTTTACTATAGTATAGTATACTATATAGTATACTACGGTTTCAAACTCTACTAGTAAAAAAGGTCATGCATGGACAAAGTGCAAGAAAGCATCCTCAAAATGCAAACACAGTATGTCAATCTCAAAGAATATATCAGATCTTGATGAAAGGAAGACGATTAAATTGAGAATTTTCTGATGATTGTGCTGATTTGTCAAAAAAAGGAAGATAGCTAACATTCCATACACTACCCACAGTGGCAAGACACGGCCCAGACCATGCGCCCTTTTTGCAAGTAGAGATCCTACTACTGCTGGTACTGGAACATGTACTAGAATGCCCATTGCAGAACAGAGTGCCCAACATGGTCATGCATCTTCCTTAACTTCCCATGCACCACCTTCTCCCACAGAATGTAGCGGGCAGCATGGTGGCTTAGTGATTAGCACTTCTGCCTCTCAGCACTGGGGTCATGAGTTCGATTCACGACCATAGCCTTATCTGTGTGGAGTTTGTATGTTCTCCCTGTGTTTGTATGGGTTTCCTTCCACACTCCAAAAACATACTAGTAGGTTAATTGGCAGCTACCAAATTGATCCTAGTCTGTGTGGGTGTGTATGTTAGGTAATTTAGACTGTAAGCTTCAATGGGGCAGCGACTGATGTGAATGAGTTCTACAGCGCTGCAGAATTAGTGGTGCTATATGAATTGATGATGATGATTATTATGAATGTAAGTCTGTCACTGTCACCTTAAAAACAGCCAAGTCAGTTCCTGAAAATAACACTGAGACTGAAGAACAACTTGGAGGACACTCTCGAAATCCTGAGGAGAGTCAAAAGAGAGTTTCAGATTCTGAAACTATCCTTATAAAGTAGCCTCAGTCCACTATTTCTCAACCATTTGGAAATGTGAGGATGAGTAGTAGTAATACTGATGATTTAGACATAAAAATTGAGGATGCTACTTTGGAACTTGCTAATGTACAAGAGGGTGAGGGAAATATTTGTGGATCTGAAAATCAAAGAGTTGTATTGAATGAGATAATGAAGAGTATGATCATGATTGTGTTGATGTAACACAGTCACCAGTGGTACCACGTGACGACCATCATAAGTGCCTTATTATGCCAGGGCATAAGATGAAAAAAGCACTTCTTCTGGTTGGAAATATTTTTATCTCAATCCAGACAACATTTGCCAAAGCATCTGTAGCCTTTGACAGGCCAAAATATATAGAGGTAGGGAAGTTGACCATCTAGACACCTCCTCCCTGTTATGTCATTTGCAGTGAGTTCATTGAAGTTGTTTGTCAAAATGTGGCAATTTGTGTATACTAGCAAGCAGCCCAGCATCAGATAGCAGACAAATGGATAAACACTTCATGCAATCCTCACTGGCATCAACGCCTTCCTCATCAACCTCCTCATTAGTAGTGCTTAGTCCAGCATCCAATTTTACAATTCCAACTGACTCTCCTAATGCAATCCATGAGTCCCAAGAGACATCCTTGCATGCTACAGCTGTTTCTGGCATGATACATCTATATAAAAGACCTAGAAAAATAAACATTTTACGCAATTGTCTGTGAAGCAAGCATTTGGGCAAGGAACCAATTATGATAGTCAGTATCCTGTTGCACAGCAGATCACAAAATCCATGCCATCAATCCATCTTGATTCCATTTCTCCCGAGCAACAATTCCAAAGCTGTACTGGTAGGTGAAGCAAAAAGTAATTCAGTCCCTAGAAAATGCCATTGTACGGACTGTCCACTTAACTACGGCTATGTGGACAAGTACTAGTTAAGACTACATGACTGTGACAGTCCACTTGGTAGCTGTATCACCATCATCAGCAGCCCCGATAGCTTCACCTCCTCCTCATCCTTTCAGAACAGTAGTGCTTACACTCTGTGCCAGGTCATTCACAGATAAGCTAGTCTTTATATTGTTGGTTTCACAAAGAAATATACCAGTGCCAAATTAAGTGAGTTCAAACACTACTAGTCTAAGTCAAGTCATACGCCTAATCAAACTACTGGAAAAGTGGCTGGAGAAGCTGAAGGAGGAGCTGAAACTTGGCGATTCTGCAAAGTACGTAGATCAATTATTTTATTCACTTCACAAGAACCCAAGGGTTTGTAGCATCTTGAATTTGGACCACTACATTTTGCAAACTTTACTCGATCCTAGATTTAAGTAATATGTAATGTCTTTATTTCCAACTGACACAAATCTTCACAAACGCAAACATCTTTTTGTGAGCAAGATGTCGACTCAAGTCGCACATGACAAGTCTCCTACTTCAGCTTCTCCTAAAAATTGTAGTGTTGAAAAAACTTCTCTTTTCTAATAGTAACATTGATGATAATTCAACACAGCACAATGTCAAAGGTTATGACATCTGGTCAGACTTAGAAGAAAATACATAAATACAGAAGCCAAATACATTGTCACCTCTACCATGTCTCAATCTGATGCACCTTGCATTAGTAGAATGGTGGAGGATAACTTAAATGGTAAAGCACAAATTAACTTTTCAGACAGTCCCCTTGAATTCTGAGAGGAATAAAAGGCAATTTGAAGGCCCTTGCACATGCTAGATATGGTGTACTTAAGCTGCCCACCCTATAGTGTGTACTCAGAAAGAGTGTTTAGGATAGGCGGAAATATTGTGAGTGATCATTGCTGGAGACGATTTACCAAAAATGTAGAAAAACTGGTGTTCATCAAAGTGAACTACAAATTGTATAAAGAATACTGTTGTTGCCACCAATTACAAATTTGTAACGCTATATTCCAATGGGGTTGAATAATGGAATATTGTGTCGTGATGATGATATTAACATCACTGATGAGTATGATGATGAGGGTGATAATATGGTCACCACCGTGGAAGATGACCACTGTTAGTCAAATGCCCTTTAGTAATTTATTTAATATTAAAATCCTTATATATTCTCCAATCTCCAGTTCATCAACCAACAACTAAAATGTTCTCTTTTGTGGGGGCTTAAACAAATCAAGCACTTCAGCCACATAAGTGTCAATCCCTGTTGAGAAAGTGCTTGTCCTTTTTAATGTATGTGGATGAGCCGAAGGACAAACCCATCTTGCACTATTTAACATTTTGCTCATGGTCTGTCAGCTTGTGTGAATGCAGTCGACAGCTAGATAATTACTTGGTCGACATTTAGAAAGTTAACAACATTAGGTCAACAATTCAGTTATCAAGAGTATTAGTTTGACAATTTACATGGTGAACAGTATTATGTATTAGGTCAACAATTCAAATGCTGACAATACTATATGGTTTGGGTGGGATAGGGATAGGGACAGGGTTAGGGCTAGATACAGGGTTAGGGCTAGGCACAGGTTTAGGGATAGTGCTAGGGTAGGTCTAGGGACAAGGTTCAGGATAGGGTTATGGACGAGGATGGGGTAAGGACAGGGTTAGGGATAGGAACAGGGTTAAAGACACAATAGGGGTAGTGATGGGTTAGAGATATTATTGTTGACCTAATAAATAATGCTCTCTACATTTGAATTATCAAGCTAATAATTCTCTCTACATTTGAATTGTCAATAATACTGTTGATGTCATTTTTATTGACTTTACAACCCTGTCTATATCAGGGTGCTCACCATGTTTTAAATGTCTATATGTATCACACTCGGGTGGCATGACACAAGGACAAGTCCATCTTCAACCATTTTACATTATGACCTTGGTCTACCATCATCTGTTAAATGTCTGATGATGCTGCCGCTGTACATATAATGAGCTCTCATACTGATGCTGCTGTCCCTCTCCGATGTGTCACTGCTGTCCCTCTCCAATGTGTCACACATGCTGCCTAACGGTTACCTATTTGGTGTCTCTTCTTTGTTAAGATGAAAATGCAATTGATGTAGACATCTTTGATGAGGATGATGATTAGATTGATGACATTGTCATTTGTCACCATTAAGGAAGATTACCACTGCAATAAAAATACCCATGAGTAATTTATTGACATCCCTATCTATCCTCCAGTTCAACAACCAACAACCAAATGTCAACTTTTAAGGGGGCCTAAACAAATCAAGCGCTTCAGCTACAAAAGTAGCAGTCCCTGTCGCTGAAGTGCTTGGTCCTTTTCAACACATAGGTGGGTGGGTGTATTCCAAGGACAATTCTATCTTGCACTAGTTTACATGATCCCTTTGGTTTATTTGTTAAATGTCTACTGATGCTGCTGTCCATCTTATCACCTCTTCTTCTTACTGTAACTTCACTGTCAATAATGCTCTAATGTTCAAAATGTATTGTGTGCATAGTCTTTAAACTTTTTTATTATGGGTAAAGCTCACAATTGTCTTTCTACTTGTCTAAATGTCTAATGATTCCATTGTCAGTTTATTGACCTCTTCTTCAGCTCTTGTTGCTTCATTGTCAATGATGGATGCCCTCTATTGTTAAAGATTTATTGTGTGTTTAGCCTTTACAAAGACAATGAAAAACAAATAAGCAATAGTGACAAACAAAAGGTGTAATAAATAAGTAAATAAGTGCCAAGTGGTTACAGTCCAAGCCTGATGGCTAAGCTATTATAAAAAATTTCCCACCCAGACAAAAAGGCAGTGCTTAAATAAAATTTGCATAACATGCTAGGTTCCATTAAAATCACATGCCACAGTGCAGCAACTGTGATTTCTGGCACCCCCGACTCGCCACTCCTTGCGTGAGCTTTCAAAGCCGCATCCTGGCCCCCAGGCCATAGGATCAAGCACATCGTTGCCACTACTGCCCTTGTTCTTAGGCAAAGACAGAGTATTAAACATGGATATTTCTTAATTTCTTTCTTTAAAATGTCAAGTGTTTCAAAATGTGGCAAATTCAGTACAGTAACAAGCATCCTAGCATCACCTCGCAGCTACTGATGCTGCTATATATCTAATGCACATTGCTACCGCTGTTGCTTCACTGTCTATGATGGATGCCCTCTATCATTAAAAGTGTATTGTATGTATTTTTTTTTTTTAAATCAGTGACATTTTAATCTCAAATTGGACATTAGTTTCAAAACATGAAAAACAGTAGGCAAAAAATCCCACATTAACAACTCTTCAGTAGAAAATATAGTACGTTGTAGATATACATGGTAACTGCTAAATATATATGAATCCTCTTGTTTGACTCACAAGAGCAGCACTATGGCACATATTACTATTAAGCCAGATCTACCTTATTAGTGGCATAAACAATCACTTTATAAGTTAAACAAGGTATTTGAAAGTTCCACTCTTGGCTTCCAATGAATGCTCTGCCCAATGAGAAGTGTTTAGTTTTTCACCTTTTAAAATGGGTTCAGTCTTCTACTTGAATAAATGTCTATTCACTCATACCACTGTCCATCCAATGACCTCTGTCTGTAACTGTCCCTTCACTGTCTATGATGGGTGCCCTCTAATGTTAAAACTTTATTGTATGCATAGTCTTTGAACATTTTTATTATGGATGCAGCCCACCTATCATCATCAAAATGTATTGATATAGCACCAGTGTCACGAACAGGCTCCCAGCTGCCGTGACTTTGGGGTGTTCACTGTATAAGGTTACACATGATTCCAGCCCACAGTCTCTCTCTACCTATCCCCCAGGTTATAGACCTAAGGAATCACCCCCAATACAACGCTCTCACACCCCCAGACACTTCAGGTTTGCCACCACCTATTGAATACAGGTAATAGGACCCCGATATACTGTGGTACACTGGCACACAAGGCTTCTAGCTGCTCACAGACTAGCAAGACCCACACCAGCAAGCAAAGGGTTAGCTCTTCACACTTCCAGACCGTTACACAAATGTAAATATAAGCATGCCTAGATTGTTAATCAAATGTATCAACAAATCACACATTGGCAATGGTTAACTTGGTCGAGCTATATTCATCTTAACGGGCTAATGGATTTGTTAGAGTATCCAGGACGCTACATATTAAATTATGGATTTAAAAAAAAAAGTACAGGTATTCAGATATAAAGAAAAATAATCAATGAACAATTAATAGATTGACATACACAAGAGCTCCGAGTAGCACTTACATGATTTTGCCTTTTCTGGCCAAGGGAAATTGGCTTGGAAGATGGACAGCTTATCAATGTCAATTGATTTCCCAAAAAGTCTTACAACTTGTGATTTCACAACACAGTTTTTTTAAGCAAAATGAAATGGGACGGCATTCACAGGAGCAGTGTGGATGTTATTGTGGGGGGGGGGGGAAATATCCCCTGGGTGTTACCTAGGGTTTGTTCAAAACGATTCTTAAAGTTTTGACCTTTGATAGCTTCTCTCAGATATATCCCAGAGACATAACTCCCCCTTCAGTAAACTGGTCATAATCTCCTGCACACTTAAATACCAAGCATGATGGAATTATGACAAGGTGACATACCTTTTCCAAAGGAATGTGATTATAGCTGTTCTCAGATACTGCCAGTACCTGTCATTCACAACCCTGGTGTGATTTCTGCTCCTTTGTATGGAGTGGCACCCAGATTTCCCAAAATATGAACTATGAAGCCATTTTCCTTTGAAGCCCATATTTCTATATACCTATATAGGCTTTCAAATGTGGCCCTTGTCTCCAAGATTCTCACCTAGGCACCCATCTCTCTCATTTACATTTAGTGGTCCTTTGTGTTTACACTATCTATTGAAAGGAAGTCAATTAAAAAGTGGAATACATGATCAAAAACAATAGATGTCTGTGATCTGCATATCTTAAGCAGGTCTCCTCACAAAAGGGTTTGCTCAACCTAATTACCTCCTAGTGGGCTAATTGTTTCCTTTTTAAAAACATTTGGTCAAACATCTATCTTAGTTGGAAATCAGGTTCATTTATGCATTGATGCAATATTTTATTTGGGCCCTGGCATTTAATATTCTAATTCATCATATCAGATATATGCTCTCCTCCTGACAACCAGCAAATTACGCACCACTGTACAATTGGGTATCTACATGAACTCTTCATACTGCCTCTTCACTTTGAGGTATGCCCTCTTATGTTAAAAATGTATTGTGGAGATGGTCTTTTAACATTTTTATTTTGACTTCAGTCCACCTTCACCTATTTACTTGACTAAATGTCATTCATACCACTGTCCATCCAATAACCTCTGCCTGTTACTGTAGCTCAACTGTCTATAATGGATATTCTGTAAAGTTCAAAATTTATTCAATTACTATTATTATTATCATTATTATTAAGCAGGTTTTCAAAAAATAGAATATTTCTTTATTAAAAGATATGATACGTATGTATACAGCCCTTAGTGGATGAAGAAGACATACGCCCAGGGTCTCACATGCCAATTGACAATGTATATTTGGTTAGCTCATACTTTTATAGAAAAATCGTACTTATCATTGCCAATACCAGACACTCCCAAATTTGCATCATGCTGACATCGCTCAAAGCCTTTATCAATAATATTTGTTAAAGTGACTTGTTCTTGGAAGGGTCTTGTGGACTTTATTTTGAGCAAATATGTCCTTGGCCTATTCCGGACATTGTAAAATAAGGAAGATCATGGAAATTTACAAAAAGTTTGTTTCTTGTTATATCTTGTTTTTCTCCGCTGTTGTGTAATATGTAAAAGTAAGGTCAATACTTTTCCTCTTAAAAGTACAGGCACATAAACTTATAATAGTTCTATATTAGTAATATATGAATTTGCAATTGATAATATACATTTTTTGCTAATTATTACTTTCACAATTTTGACCCTTTTTATATAAAAATGTTTTTTTTTCATGTGAATATGATTAATTGAATGTGGTGCTTAGATTTCTTTCAGCATGATGTTTTCTGGCTTAGGTTTGACTTTCATAAGTCTTTGTATACAACACAAACCACATTTAAAATAGAGATGTTCATTGACTCCCATGTTAACTTCGTGTTTTGGTTTTGGTTTTGGTTTTGGCAAAACCGCCCTCGCGTGTTTTGGTTTTGGTTTTGGATCCCATTTTTTTTTCTAAAATCCCTATTTTTTTGCTAAAATCACATAATTTGGGTCTTTTTTATCCCTACGTTATTATTAACCTCAATAACATTACTTTCCAATCATTTCCAGTAAATTTTTGACAAGTGACAAGAACACTGCTATCCCTCCTGTTTCTGTATGAGCAAAATCACTGCAACCCCCGTTTCTGTGTAAGTAATGGCAATGAGCAATGTCACTGGAGACTGGAGAGTGAACACTGTTACCTATGTTTCTGTGTGAGCAATGGCACTGGATCTCCTGGGGAGGGAGGTACTTATGGAATCCAAAACCAGCGAGATCTGACAATGCAACGATGACGTTTTGCCTCCATTCAGATCCGAGGACGTGCGAAAGTAACGAGCTGGCTCGCGAGCCTACTCGGATCCCCTAAGTTTGGGTGGGCTTGGTTTTCAGAAAACCGAGCCTGAGCATCTCTAATTTAAAACATGCATAAAGAATCAATATTCCCACAATAATTTCCAGAATAAATGTCATGCATGAAAACAATATGTTAGATAACCATTTTTTAGTTCAGAGAACCATGTGCTTAGATTATGCATTAAGCATTTTCAGAGTCTTTATCATAATTTTTACGCTGGAACTCCTCCTTCATATTCTGGGCCTCATTAATATGATTAGCAATTACTGTTTCAGGATCAGAATCATTGGTCAGGTAATTACAACAATGGACGCCAAGTTCAGTCTAAAGGGTTAAACAATATCCTCCTTTTTGGGCCGTTAAGTTGTCCCAAACTATTCGATGTTGTAAAAGTTCAGTTTTAAATGCCTGTAGTTCACGTCCAACATAATGAAAGGTTTCATCATAAATTCCAGTAACATTATAAAGAAATCAAATTAAATATCCAATTTCATATTGATTATTCAAAAAGCCAAAAAGCCAAAATCTCCATAAGCAAACATATTACCAATACTTATACCAACTTTATTTCCTTCTGACTGTTATGACTCTGCCTATACTTTGTATGTGGCAGCAGCACCTAAAATCCACCAGAGATGCTGCTGTTTTGCCCCTGAACGTTACACCATGCCTGTAGGAGTTAATCTCCTTTTCTGATTAGAACTGCACCTGTCTCACAGCTTCTAATACCTGCCTTAATCTGTGCATTGTTTTTACTTGACTGCTGCTTGTCTCCTGTTTATCCCTGTTCCAGTTTTGTTTTGCTGCTGCTTGTCTCCTGTTTATCCCTGTTCCAGTTTTGCTTTACTGCTGTCTGATCTCCAGTTGTGACCCTCTGCCTGATTTCTGGACTATGCTTATTTGCTTGTGACCCTAACCTCTGCCTGGCTATTGGATTCCGCTTGAACTCTTGTTGCCCTGACCTCTGCCTGGTCACTGGACTCAGCTAGTCTGTCTGCTTCCCTGGACTGCCTCGTGCCTCTGGAAATCTAGAATCTTGACCCCTGCCTCCCTAGTCTGGAGCCTCATGCCTCCTGGCAATTGGGTAACTCATTATACTTGTCCCTGCAGTTAAACTGTATTTGTCATTGCTTGGAACCTGTTGATTCTGTCGACTATTCCTGCCATTCATCACACCTGTTCATAATTGTGTATTGGAGTATACCTGTTTATTCTGCTACCTTAAATCTGCATATTCCATGAACTCAATCCTTCTCCACATATTTTGCCTAAATAAAGACACTTGTTCTTTATACTGCTATTGCCGTGTCCTGAATTCGCTAGGAATCATAACACTGACTAAATAATGAGCAAAACATATTTTTATTTATATTTTCCCTTTTCTTTCTGAACATATTTTGTGTCAAAACCTTTTTCAACTAATCATTTGATTTTGTATAAAACTGAGGAATCACTACCTAAATAGTATAATTCTTCAGAATTAATTGGTAACCATTTATATGCATATTTTCCACATATATTTAATAAATGTCTCCTGGTAAAATAAATGGAAAATTATACTTTAACACCATGGTTGAGACTGACATACGCAAATGACATCTTGTATCTGGTATTGCGTCTCCTGCGTCTGAGTCTGGTCTTGGTAGAATATAACTAAAAAGTTGATTATAATAATACTTAGTGCATTTTGTACATATTTTACTCTTAAGAGATTTGCTGGAATACCTTTCAAATTTAGTTGCATCTATTTCAAGTTCTAGCTTTAGTTTAGCTTTCTCATCGTCTGTAATTTCTAAATCTCTGTCTACATCAAAAGCACAAGGTTCTTTACATTTGATTTTGGCATTGTGACTGCTGTTTTACACTTATTCAAGCTAACTCTCCCTGCTTGAATACTTGTTGTTCCAAGGTACCAGTGTATATACCTGATGCTGTATATATTTGAGGTGTTATCATTTTAACCTCATCTATTGCTTTTTTAAACAAAAAGGAACTTTCTTCAATTACATGTAGTGCTAAAATTATAACTGGAAGTTTAGTTAAGTTAAATGTATTTTCAACAGTTCGACCACAATCGCTAAGATCACAATTTTGTTCTTGACATTTTATATCAGGATTAGAGTGTATCAATTCTTCATAAGATACCCGAACTAGTAACATTGGTATATTTTTACTCAATAAAGGAGTTTTACTACACATCCAACAATTTGTAACTACTAACACTTCACCTAGCATAGCATGCAATTGGTCAATTCTATATTCTTTCTTGTAATTCCCTTATTATCAGTACACCACTTTATACACGTTTCTTCTGGTCGAGTACCACAATACTCACAAATAAATTTTGGAATTGGTGGTAATTATTTACAATCTCTGAATTTCCTTGTTTTCCTGTTTATAATAGAAGCAGACATTGTCTTATTAAAATAATCTTTATCTAATATATCAGATGGGCTATTACTTTCCCAACTCCTCCTCAAATCCTCTGCAAAATATATATAAAAAAACCTGTTGATTCTATAAACATCATTGTTCCTATAAGGCAGACAACAAGGTTGAAGGTTCTTTGCATCATAAGTCAATAAACATGTAACTGATTATACATAACTTCCATCTCGATTGAAGAGTGTCAAGATGTCACTCAGTCTCTTTGTCTGTGTTCAGTTTAGAGTTCTTTGGTTCATTTAAGCTTGGGTCTTTGACCTGTTTGCAATGGAAACTGTGGATCCAAGTGTCTTTCTCTGCAACTTTTACAGCAGTATCAGTCAATAATAAAACTTGCCATTTAGTAGGACCATCTCATCTATCTGTAAGGGAGCAAGAGCCTAAGAAATTTCATACCATAAGATAGTCTCTAAGTTGTATCTTGTGTGCAGGTCCAAGAGCGGTTTCTGGTTCAATATCCTTCTTTAAGTATTCTTCTGGGCCTTCCGAAGCCTCTGCAACTGTTTTGACAACTGTATGATATATTGAACAGTTAGATCATGATGCAGATTCAAATCAGTCTGTGAATAAGTGTGAGGAAACGGGGTGCTACTTGACTGAAAAATTTGTATTCATCACCCTGTACTTTTTAATCCTTGGCCCAGTCTAAGTATATACACCAGAGCCTCGGTGTATTATGTGTATTATTTCATGTTATTAGGTACATTTTGCCCTTGCTATTACCTTCAATATTGTATGTAGTATAAATATAAAGAATATTGCCATACTGTGTGAAAATAACAGGACAAAATCAGTAAGCTTGCTTGTGTTAGCTAATGTAATTACCATTTGTCTCAAATGTCTATTGTATGAGGTGCAGCTGAGATTTGGTTTGTAATCAGAACAATGTCTGAGTTAACCAGCTGGCAGCCCATGTTAATTAGCTAGGTCAACAGGTAATCTGAGATGTAATGAGGTTAGAACTCGTACAAGATATGCAGTGTGCCTCCACAGTAATATATTGTGTGAAATAGCATTGGGAAATGTATCAAAATGTATCAATATAAATGTTATTTGATCAAAATGTATCACAGATTCAGATGGTGTAATACAATGCTGATACAATGTGTTAAAAGTCCTATTGTTTCATGTAAGCGTGCAGTGTCATACCCTGGTGTAATATTGTAACCTCATGTTTAGTGTATCCAGCCAAAATAGCTAATTGAGTTTAGCCATTCTATTGTATAATCAAGGTAACAGGGACAGTATGTCTAGCTGCTAAAGTGGTTCTGCTGTAAGGGGGAGATGGTTTGAGACATTTGACCCTACTTCCTGTGTATACAGGGAAGAAGATAGAGAGAGCAGGATGCCAGGAGAGCTATTCTAGCTTGGAGGATCCTGGTGTACAAGGCATCAGCGAAAAGGACTCTAGGCCAGGCATTGTGGTGCCGCTGGAGGGAACCCTACCAGAACAGGGTTGGTGTGAGCCAGTAACCCAGGTTGGGAGACACCATAACTGTTTTGCTAAATGGTAGTGGTAATATTGCTGGAGGATAAGACTCTGAAAGAGACCGAGGTTATTACTTTGGAGTGCTGATTTCAAGAGGCTGCTGGAGGATACATGCTACCATTTACCCTGTAACTTGTGAACGTCTTGTGGTGTTGTGCTGTTGTAATAAAGTCTTATATTGGATATATTCTGGTCTAACCGAGTGAGTTGAATCCCACAGAGGGTAACTGCCATCCCAGCTAAGGGTGGTATCCTCACAATAAGTAATATATCTTGGCTGATGTTCAAATATCAGTTCATATGGAGAGCGACTGAGTAGAGGTTTAGATGTGATTCTAATATTAGGGTGCACTAAAGGAAGTGCCATTCCTGTTTCTTTTGCAAGCTTAGCTATTATATATATATATATATATATATATATAAATATATATATATGTGTATTATTAGATATAATAAATACTGGCACTCAAACTCGAAATAAGAGAGTAAATAATAATATAGATCACCAATCTTGGTGTACACTATTCTTCATAAGAGTAGGCAGCCTCTCTCTTAATTTTCGGATGGTACTCCGATCGAGAAATAAGTATTGTAAATGTAGAAAGAGGGATGATGGCGCCAAATCTAGTAGTGCTAACTGGTACAGATCATCCAGACAGTCAGTATTGCTGTATACAGAAATATAAATACAAAGTGTTCATCATGTCAGGCTGGTATAAACAGTATAAACCAATGTTCATAATTCCTGATCATATGCCAAAACACAGACAGAAGAAAGCAGAAAACAACGTTTCAGATGTATCCGTGACAATCAGTAGCAAGTGATAGGTCTTCTTTCTGTCTGATCCTGATGCTGGAAACCCGATTAAGGTCCTATCTGCGATGTCCAGATGTCCTTTCAGGACCTTGACAAGGTCCTGAAAGGACATCCGGACATCGCAGAGAGGACCTTAATTGGGTTTCCAGCATCAGGATCAGACAGAGAGAAGACAGAAGACTTTACCAGACAGAGGAATCATCTGACAGGGTAAATCAGAATTCACTATAGCATTGTCCCGCCTCTGTATAAGTTGCACAAATACTCTGTGAAAAAATTGAGGATAATGTTTATCCTCAATTTTTTCACATGATTTATATAGGTGCGTCTTATACAGTGGAGCGTCATATACATGGGGAAATAGATAGATAGATAGATAGGCAACACATTTATTCTTTCAACTTTCTTTCAAAATCTTATCAGCAGTGAATTGCAAAGATATTGGTACAACCTATCACATGCTGTAACCCTCTACTTATCTTTCTCAATTGAATAAAATCAATAAACCAACTTGTAACATTTGGAAAGGTTATATTAGGCAAATGCCCGATTTGTTCTTAAGACAAATTATACATGTTTCACATTTAGACTTAGCAACTGTAGTAAATTCTGGGCACACCAAAAATATATTACAATACTAATCATATTATCTGCTCCCATGTATACTACTAACTCATGAGCACTCTTTGCAAGAGCTGGTAACATTTTTGGTGCTACTGGTCTATTTTCCAAATCTACCAAAATTCCATTCTCTGTTTTATGACATTGTTTCAATTTTCATATATTAATTTAATTTAATGTAGATTTATCCTGCCATTGTCGCAAAACACATTTGAGTACCTACGACAATGTCATGAGAAATCATTAACTGAGTCTGTGATTGCAAGTGTAAGCCTAATGACTTAGCTTCAATTACCTCATCTTGTCTTGTGTAGTGACTGGATATCCTGTCACTAATGAACCATCATGTGTTTGTCTATGACAACTTCCATCAGTAAAGAAAATTTAAATCTGGATTCTCCAAAGTAGTCTCAGAAATGTCTGGTCATACAGTAAAAACTTTGACTCATGTAGTTAAACAATCATGCTGACTTTCTTTCTCATCTTGGGAGGTTACAAAGGGCAATGTGGCAGGATTGAGATTCTAACATTTGTGTATTATAATGTTAGTAGGAGTAATGCAATTTAATTTAATTTTCATTTCCCATTGTATAAACCTTGCTACAGACACATGTCTGCACATGTGCACTATTCAGGAGTTGTGCAACAAAACTAGGTACAAACAAATGTATCCCATGCTTCAACACAGTATCCTGTGTCTTTCCCACAACAATAACTGCTATGTCTATAAACCGGTGGAAATCGCTTCAGAGATGACGAGAAATCCGACACACAGAGAAGACCTACAAAGAAAAACGACTGGAATATGCACAGACTTACCTGAAAACTAACCAGATATCCGATGGCAGCAGAAAGCTGAGTGGACCACCAGCTCTCCGGCAGTAGTGTCTGACGTCAGTGCGACCTGCATAAATTGTAATTTAAAGCGGTAATGATGGGACCCTGCAGGTTAAGGGCTAGATTTACTAAACTGTGGGTTTGAAAAAGTGGAGGTGTTGCCTATAACAACCAATCAGTTTCTAGCTGTCATTTATTTAGTACATTCTACATAATGACAGCAAGAATCTGATTGGTTGCTATAGGCAGCATCTCCACTTTTCCAAACCCGCACTTTAGTAAATATACCCCTAAGTGTTTAAACACTTAAACTGCGGGGTCCCAACATTCCCGCTTTAAATTAAAATTCATACAGGTCGCACTGATGTCAGACACTACTGCCGGAGAGCTGTCCATTCAGAAGGAGGTCCGGTCAGCCTTCTGCTGCCATCAGATATCTGCAGAGTTTTCAGGTAAGTCTGTGTATATTCCAGTCGTTTTTTCCTCAAATTGTTTTTTTTTTGTAGGTCCTCTCTGTGTCGGATTTCTCATCATCGTTGAAGTATACCCAACCCCTATAAACCTTGAACATGAAGGTAATGCTTTTGCTACCTATCTAATTGTGCAGAGAAATAATCCATGGGTCTATGAATGTGTGTTGGAACTTCTAAACATCCTAAACAGTGTTCTCATAAGTACAGTACAACTGGAAAGTTTTCTTATAATTGAAAATTTTGATGCCAGGGTAGAGGCCAAGAGTCTTTCAATCTCTTCAAATGCCTCAATGATTTCAGGAGTGTGTTCAACTTTATCTGGCATATAGCTATGGCCGAAAATCCTGGTATCCACTGACAACAGAGTTGTGACATACCAAGAAATGAATGTACTGCTTTTTTTATGAGATAGAGGGTGTTTAAATATCAGGACCACCCTTTAGGAAATCTAAATGTTTCTGGCCAGGTGTCAAACAATTTAACCTTGTCGGTGCATAACTGAATCTTCTCCTTGGATACTTCTGCAAGAAAACAAAATAGCTGTTTAGTATCCTCACAGCAGATAATAATTCACATATTCTTGACAGAACCATCTGTGGGTACAAAAGATTGCAAATTATTCTGCAAACATTATAAAAAAAAATTCTATAAAACCAGGAGGATGAATCCAAGTATATTGAACCCCCCCTGTAAAATAATTTATTTTTGTAAAAGCAAAAAGAAATTATTGTGAATAGTTCTTATTAGTATTTATTAGTACATATTAGTAATAAGAGCGCTACAAAATTCTATGACTGTAATAAATAGATCTGCATCAAAATGTAGGGAGAGGTCCAGTCATTTGTCCGTTTTGTGGTACAAAAGACTGTGTTCGGGCTCAGAACACAGAAAATTTATATATGCTGAGCTCCTCCTCTTGGAACATTCACCTAACTCCATAGGACGAGAGAGACAGGAGGAAAGATATGGGGAAAAATACAAACAAATGAAAAACTGACACAGTTTAGGATCCCACTGTGTATCACTATACATATGCTATTTTCAAAGCAAAACAATTACTTTCCGATAACACTAACATAAAACACAGGTTTTGTAGCCATATTTCAAATTACAAATATACTACTTTAAACAGCACGGCATATTCTCAAAGTTAAAAAAACACATTGTGTTTTATAATTGAAGACTCGGTTCACACTGGGCATGGATTGTAACGCTGGCGTGCCAAAAGTATTGGGCAATCCCTCTTAAAATATTCTAACATACATTACATTTGCAAAACCATATTTAAAACATATTAAAGAGCTTGCTTAAGAATTCATATCATGCCTCTATGCCGCTCTAACACTGACAAATGCTGTTTGTTCTCTTACTACATCCATAAAAAGTTCTTTAAATATTAAATTTAATCTGGACATCTTCCAAATTTATAAAACCAGCTTATTTCTAGCAATCGTTTATGATATTCAACAACTATTTCTGACAAAAATACAAATACAACTTACAAGAATCAATCACAAGCATTTTGCTTAATCTTAAAACTGTTTAACTTTTTCTATCTCCCTGCCGTTCTGACATTAAAGGTAACTTTTAACATTTGGCCACATTATTAAAACCATCTGTTTCACTCAAATATACACAAATAAAAAAAACCTCTAGAATTTGCATTCACAAGATCAAATTTAAAATCAGAAGCAGAAATATGCTGCTGAGAAATTTAGGCGCTTGGCTCGGTCTTTATAACGGAATGCATTTATCTAGATTTTAAAACCAAATTTGTTGCACAAGTCTTAACAAGAACAACAAAAAAATCAGACTGTCTTTATTCTACTGTCTTCACAAATAGACTTATTTACACATATACATATTTACACCTCCGTCTGTCTCCTAGGAGACAGACGGATCATTTCTAGCCTCTGTTCATATGAAATACTCACAAAATTCTCAAGTTACAATAGACAATATGCATGTAGTAAACATTCTACATGCAACCAACATTATATTCACAATGGACAGATTTAGTAACACAGGCAGAAATCATCATGATATAAAAAAAACATTCAGAGATTCAGGGGGAACTGAAACGTGAGAATACAAGGGCTGTATATATACACAAGCGCGTGCGCTGTATTGTTTTTTATGCTTTCTGAATTTTATAGAATTTTGACTGCTCATATCAGTTATTAAAAACTAACATTTAAATGATATTTTAACTGTCTTATTCTTAACTTTACTCTTATAAGAGTATTTTATCCCTCACTACATCTAGGGTTCAACATTAAAAGTTCCAATCTCTGGAAAACACATTTTATGACCTCTTTGTCATTTCTGCACCACTTTCACAGAATCTCATATAATCAGGATTGAGACTCTCTAGTCACACTTTTGCATTGTGCTACCTTTCCTATCCTTGGCAATCATTTCCTGATTAGAGATTTCATCAGCCTCAAGGGACACTTCCATCACGAGGTACAGGTATTTCTAATCACATAGTAACACCTTAACTTTGCAAGTCACATCTCTTAACTTTGCAAACAAGTATAAACAGTATTAAAGCACTAAACTTAATGTCTTTTGCCAGTTATGGATGGCTGGTCCATAACGCAAAATGAACACATTTAAAAATAATAGTTTCTGCAGAAACACATTAACAACAATATTTTCCTTGTTTTTTTTACCTTTCAGCTACCAGCCACTCTTCCCTCTGTTCACTTACCACCCCGAAAACACTTCTGAGTACAGATATAAAACACATCTGATACCCACCAAGTGTTCTGGTCAGCATCTTCAGCGTCTCCCCTCCTGACGAGGCGGTGATGAACAGAGCAAAGGGTAACATGTGAAAGTTGGACAAAAGCCCCCAGCTGAGTAAGATTTCTCTAATCTTCTCTTTAATAATTGAGATGAGTAGGTTTTCAAAAAATATAATATTTCTATTCTTTATTCAAAGATATGATACATAGATATACACCTTACTGGACGAAGAAGACATACGCCCAGGGTCTCAAATGCAAATTGACAATGTACGTTTGGTTAGCTCATTCTTTTATAGAAAATTCATTCTTAGCATTGCCAAAACTAGACCCTCCCAAATTTACATCATGCTGACATCACTCAAAGCCTCTATCAATAAACTTCATTAAAGTGATTTGTTCTTGGAAGGGTCTTTTTGAATTTATTTTGAGCAAATATGTCCTTGGCCTTGTTCTGCCATTGTAAAATAAGGAAGATCATGGAAATTTACAAAAAGTTTATTTCTTGATATACCTCATTATTCTCCCCTATTGTGTAATATGTAAAAGAAAGGTCAGTACTTTTCCTCTTAAAAGTACAGACACACAAACTTAGATTAGTTCTGTATTAGTATTATATGAATTTGTAATTTATAATATATATTTTTTTGTTAATTATTACTTTCACAACTGCCATGCATTTTTGCAGCTACTCTGTCATTAATTTTACCCGGTTTGGGTACGTAATACCGACAACCAGAAACCGATAAGACTTACCCCAAAACGGAGTACCCAACCATCTGTTTTCCTACACAGTTGTAAAGCCAAATGTTTATTAAAGGGATTTGCAAGAATTCCGATGACATAACATGACGGCAGCTATAAATGGCGTCACTTTTAGAGGCAAAAGTATTATTTCTGGTCTTAAAGGGATAATTTAAGAAGAGAATATGTGGGATCACATATTTTATCACTATTGGTGCTCTATGTCAGCACAAGATTGAATAGTACTTATGCGTTGTTCAATAGATACATTGAAATACTCATACATTTTTTAATGCTCTTTCAATGATATTATGTACAAAATGGAATGTAACAATTAACAGATATTACAAGTTGTCTACATTGTCTTAGAATATTGAACACATTAAGAGAAAAGATTGGAATCGGACAGAGTTTAATAATCCAAGATTGGGACTTTTATAAAAGTGACTTTTTATTTTATAAAGACTTTTCTCTAGTTTAACACAAGCGCAATTGTCTGTTCCTCAATAAGTAGTTTCAATGTCCCGACACTCCCATAATGGATTAAAAATAATTTATTTTGAAGCAGATCTATATGGCAGAAAAGAATAGAGTTAAACTTGCAAAACTGATGGCACAAAGTGGATGGCACATTAAGAGCTTTATTTAGAGCTTGATATAAGCCCATTTGAGCAATGTAACAATGATCTTTGATGCACTGTTTATTAGAGAATAACTTGCACTCAAATTTTATAGAGTTATATTATTGCATTTACGGACCCTTTTACTTGGAGAATGATTCACAGGCATTAACATGTTCATGCAATACAGTAAAGGCATGCACACAAAAGTTAAGTCCTAGTTATAGTTCTAATAATTTTTAGATGTGCCTTTAAGAGGCTGTGAGCCCGGTGCAAGTTTATGTGTTGATATTTAGTATTGTAAAGAAAAAATTATCATTAGGCACTGAAAGTGAGTTCCCTGTCACCAATTGGCATTGCACTACACTGCAAGCGTTTGGAAATGGATATGCATTTAATCAATCTCTCAATTTGAGGAAAAACTGTACACTTTGTGAATCAGGGTGGCTCAAAACAAGATACACACAATCTTGTGTTTCTGGTTTTGAGCAAATTTAATAAAGACATCTTTAATCTGGGAATTGCTCCTATATTTTTTCAAATAATAATTCACTATATTGATGTTTTTCAATGTTTTTAATATGTTCACCATTTATTGATTAGATCTAAAAAGAAACCAGACTCAGTGGCATCATTTCGGATCACCATATGGGCTTATTGGGACATTTTTATTAGGTTATCACGTTTTTGATTATAATCATACATTGAAAACCTTATTTATTTTTTGTTTACTATGTAGCTGGTATAGAGCCAGTATTAAAATCATTGTAATTATTAAGTATGTACTGATAGAGCTAAATATGTTATAAACCAAATACTTTGCATCTCTTTTTAGTATTGTTTCAAAAATATTTATTTTACTTTTACTAAAAATGAGCGGTTTGGATTATGTGAAATCCGACATGATCCAACATTGGGGATCTGAGTGAAACTCAGCTGTGACTCAGTTTCTCCTGCCAAACTCGGATCTCAAAACGAGGCAGAGCATTATTTCCAAGAAAAAAATGTTTGCAAAACTCTCGCAAGTTTTGGATCACCATATTTTGTATATATAGTTCTCCCTCATTTTCTCAAGTGCCATTTTAGAACAGATAGCGTGAGCTGCAGTGCTCTGCTCAGAAAATAGCGTTAAGGGTGAATGAGGGACATAGGAAAGCAATAGAATTGTGTCATTATTGTAAAGCAGTCCAGTGGAGATTAGAGCTAGAATAGTTTATTAATTAATTGCTTTTAATTTCATATTTTTTTTACAGACTAGTGGCTACTGATTGGTGCTAATGCATTGCATATATATAATATTACTAGATAGTACATACAAGCTGAGTTAGATAGATATCATTCTGAACTAAGTAATATATTTTTATTTCATGGTGAAAAACAGTGTGCTTTTGTTGTCTATTAGAAGCAGTATCCATAAAACAAATATATTTATTTCTTTTAAAACTTAAGTTTCTCTAGTGAAAGTTATCTTTTGTGACAACTGAAAGACAACTGAAACAATTTTGTAAAAACTGGGTGTTTACGTGTGAGATTCAGCAGCAGTTGCACAAGTATTTCTCAATACTTGTCAGTTTTGAAAGGCTCATTCAGTGACATTCATATAAAAAAGGGTGTTTGCAGGTGAGGTTCATCAGCAGCTGCACACTCCAAAAAACAGTATATATTGTTAAAGGGTAATTCAGTGAAATCTATATTTAAGAGTGTTTGAGATGGTGAGCATGCAGCTGCACTTCCCCCCAAAATGCTATATATTCTAATCTTTTCTATTTTTCAGTACTGGTCAATTTTGGAAGAGTTATTCAGTGACATTCATATTGCAAAAAATGGTGTTTGTGTATGAGGATCAGCATGTAGCTGCATACCCCCAAAAAGCATTATATATTATTATATTCTAATCTTTTCTATTTTTCCATACTTCTTCATTTTGAAAGTGTCATTCATTCAGTGTAATTTATAGTTAAAAAAAGACATGCTACCAGTTCCTGCTCATAAGCTTTACTATGTTGAGTTAAGTTTTAGGGGCATCCATGTACCTGTGAGTGTGTCCAACTCTATGGGAAAGGTGGCTGCTACAGGTGAAGACCTCTCCTACTAGTTATAAAACCTTATCACAGTTACTAGGAAGCTGTAATATCGTAAAGGATTATATTCTGTTACCAGTGGTGTAATGGCAACCTTCCACTGTTTAGTTTTGCTATTAATTGTTAGCGGACTCGCATTGCTCTCTCCGCCAACATTTTTGCTTAAATAAAACTGTGACCTTTTGCCTAATTTACATTGGGGTCTGTAGGGCTATTTATTTAACATTGGAGAAAATTGGGACAGTTGTAAAGGGATTATTAGAAACTAGACCGGAAACGACTGGAAATGAAAGTTAATGCTATAAATATTAATATTACAGCAAGAACTGCTGAAAATGGCATTATTTTAACAATTTTTACATTTTTTTAATTAATTCCAGATCCAAAACCAAAGCCAAAACCTTTCGTAAAGCCAGTAGCAAAGCAGTAACACAAATGCGGGTTAGAACTGACATTTGTTCCGAAACTAAAACATGACAGTCAGCACATATCTCTAATTTTTACTAATGTATACAATATTGAATTCTTACATATAGATCTTTTATTCTTTTTAATGTATGTTGTAGTGTCTAATGCTCTATAGTATTTTGTTTTTAACGGTGCAGTGCAATAAACAAAATTTCATTTTTAGATGTTAGATTATTAAAGTGATATAAAGAAAAAAAGGCCTGGAGACATGGTCAGCATTATCACATGCTGACTATTGGAAGTTGTCTGGGCACCAAGGTTTAGGGGGTGCCTAAAACACTAAATGAGAAATAACTGTCACTCATATAGTGTTTTTATTTTTTTGGTGCTCTTCCATTAGGCATTGGGGCAGAGGAGTGGGAGAGGGCCTTGTAGGTGAGGGTGAGCAGTTTGAAATGGATTCTGTAGGGGAAGGTTCCTCTATTCCTAATTACATAGAGGAACCACAAAGCAGATTTGGGTTCCTAACCAACAGACCGCACACCTTTGCGTTAGATAATATGGCTAACATTGCAAATGGATAAACATAAGCAAAGAATACTAATAGTTATTATGGCCCTTTTGCGCCCTAAATATACACATAAAATTTCTGTTGCAACAATAGAATTCTACATCAGGTGTATGTCATGCGTACAAATGTGCATCCTTGTGCCTTACAATACCGGAGCGATGCAGATTAACAGTGGTAGAACTAAATGTCATAGTTGAATTATTCACACACAATATCATGTAATGAAGTGTCATATACATACGAGAGAATAGTGTCCTGATGCTGTTACTAATAAATGCGAAATGGAATGAAATACTATTACATCTGTCATTTACCACTTGATAAATTAATTGGAAATCTTCTTACCCGCAGCTATCAAAAGGGAAATGATAATGAGAAAAAAAGAAATTAGAATAAGCAACACAGTATGACATAATATAGCTGCTACAAGACTGAGCTGGTGGTCATAATGCAAGCAGCCAATCATAAGTGATTAGAGTGTGCTGCTGGTGTCATCATCATCATTATCTTAATAAAAGGCCTCAAGTAACCACAAAAGTTATGCCTCTAAGGAGAATATCTTGGGGGGTTGTCCAAGTCTAATTAGGTTGCATCTGCAGGGGGCCTTGCGTTCACATATATGTACATGTCCTGACTGTACTAAGCTTACACTTGACTGTTCCATTCTGCCTCTCTGAGTGTAAGGGGTCGCAAGTCTAAGACATTCACAAAGCTAAATACGGAACCATATTGTGTGAATGCGCAGTATGGAAGTGCATATAATTTCACCACAAAAATGTACCTGTGTCATATCTAAATCGGATCCTATGTCCTTTTCACTCATTTACTCGGAGAATATACTTAACTTAGAGTAACATTAACTAGCTAACATTATTTTAAACTTTTTTTTATCATAACAAATGTTTGTTAAATGCTATTAGGAAATAACTTTTTAATTTTTTTATGTGTGTTTGCCCACACACATTATTTGTTCTTGTTTCTAACAAGCTTTTCTTTTATCTTGTATGGATCAATTCAATAGGTGCGTTGTTGCAGTTTGATAGATCATGCATCTTTCTAACCAAAGTTTCAGAGCCGACTTCTAATGAAAATATTCCTGTATTTTACGACTCCCTAGACTGTACTTATGCATATTAACACAGAATTTCAATCTTAGAGTTAGAAATAAAATCAAATTTAACATCTGTGTCTTTCTTTGCTATGCTTAAAAGGTGCTCATTTAATTTTAAAACCAAATTACTTTATTCTAGACAACATAAAATGTGACTTGATATAATTAAAAATCCGCAAATTTAGACCTTAACAACAAAAAGGCACAGGAGTCATTTATTTCAGTAAGCATGTACTTGTAGAACTAATTATAAATATTAAGAAAATAAAATACCCTACTGACTCCATTACAAATAAACAACAATCTTAAAACCTTTTGTTTGTGTTAATGCTTATTCACGTTTGATTTTTTTGTTGTTTACACTATTTTAACATATCTCTCTTTTAGATAAAGTTTCATCTAAATGTCTATGAGTTTAAATAATCATAATTTAAAGTTTAAACAAAAAGGTTCTTTTATGAATGTCATGGGGAATATTACTGCAATATTTTTCTTAAAGTATATGTCTACCCACTTATGACATTTCTTATGTATTTTAGATAAATAGATAAACTAGATTAAAAGTAATTCTCTATGGGCCTGGGTTATTAAAAATGTAAGTCCCATTGTGTAATATATTTTGCATGAAATTGCTCTGCACGTGCTCAGAAACAGACTGTACGCCAGCGAAAGCAGGTACATGCATTCATTTTCAACTACAAATGACACTTAAAACAGCCTACAATTCGTAGGGTGAATGGGGGAGGGACATATGTACGTAGGCAATGTAAAATAAGTGCGGGCCGAGATTGGGCGCACGCACATTTGTCCTTGTTTTTTAGCTGTATCACTTGCACCAGCTACAGGACAGTTGTGTCGATTGATAGTGATGACAGTCACTTATGCATGCCAGAACATGTGTTTGCAATACATGTTCTTTAAAAATACATTTTATATATAGTTTGCATTAAAAACATTTCATGTTAAAAAAAATTTAACTTTTTTTTTAAAATGTATTTTTATTAGTGATTATATTATTAACAGGTGTTGTATTTAATATTTAATATTTAATAATGTATTTAATATATGGGTTGTGCCTGTCTGCATCCGGCAAGTGCCATATAGACAGAGCGTACGTATACTCGTATATAATTGGAAACTTTCTTCAGATCTGCTTGTACTTGAATAGGGTGAATATGCATGCAATTTCCATTCATTTAAAAAAAAAAGAAAAACGCAAATTGTGTTCACTTTTGTCGGGTTACCGAGGCTTAGTGCCCCTACTATCAATCTCTGATAACCTGATTTCCTATGTGGTATTTTGCCGTCGACAGCAAAGTGGAGAAATGAAACACAAACGAGGTGTTGCAGTTTCAAATTCAGCTCTGAGGGTCCATGCAAGCTGATCCTTTATTATACATAGTGACCAGCATTAACTGGTTAACGACAAGGACATATAAGGAAATCTCTTTAGCTCAGCAAATATACATATAAGCCCACATCCTCTGTTCAGCATTACATGCTTTTCCTGCTAGCTGCTTCCGTCAGTCTGGATCCTGTTGCTGTCTGTTTCATAGGAAGCATCTGTTTTTTTTCTTCAAAGCGTAGCTCTGTATAGTTTTTTTAAGGCATTTACCATATATTTGTACATCTTAATAACTATCAATTATTTTATACTCTCACAATCCCCTCTTTTTATTACATTAAACAAATATACATGTGTTTCCTGACCCTTCCTATCATGTCATGATACAGGGCTACTTAATCTCAAGCTACATTTATCCCGACTTTGACCTAAAGTCTCCATGGAGATAGAGAATTGATCATTCACAAGAGAAAGTATCCTTGCATCATTTATTCTTTCCCTAGCAGTATTTCACTGCAGTATACACATGTTATTTTTGCTTGATAGGGGTTCTTCCATTTACATGAGGTACATACTTTTTGAGTTTGATTAAAATATGTTGGTACCGGAGTCATGGCCTGATTAACCATTTTCCAAAACTTACAGGACAAATAACAATTCCACACAATCAACAGGATCAAAACCATTATTATTACCAGTATTGGATGGAGCATTACCTTAAAAATACCTGTTGTAGTGGGGGAATTACCTATGAACACATCCCACCAATGTTGTTGCAGATTATCTTTTAATTGACGAGCTACATATTTTAATTCCCATGCTTTTATTACTGTCTGCATTTGTGCATGATTAGCTGAATAGTTTACCTGTGCCAAATGTTCTGCCAGGCTCTGGGTGTTGTTTATAGCATTGATTATCCCCTGAAGATTAATAGTCAAGTTATAGGAGGGTAGTTTAATTGGGATAAATTGCTGATATATATTGTCTCCCCTATCCTTATAGAATATATAAGTCTCATTCCTCCATATTAGATGAGTAACATTTTGGATACATCCTGAAAATGGGTTAGTCAAGTTATACATTTCTATAGTTTGTTTATCATGGGTTACTAAGCACACTATTTGTGGTGCTACTTCTATAAACATATCATTTCTCCTGTCATGGAGCTCCCAATTACAGACACTAGTTGGATGTTCTAGCTTACAAGGTTCATAAACTTGAGTGTTTTGAGAGCACACTATTCCATTGTCTGTATTTGAACACAATCCTAAGTTATGTGTGTTGTTATTATCATCTATATACTCCCCTCTTATCTGCGGGGTCCATAATTGTGTTCCACCGACCTGGGCATAGAGTGGGACAGGCAATATGAGGAATTTACACATTATCTCAGTCCTCAGTATACTCTATGTCTGAAAACTTCCTATGCACCAGTTTTCTGTACACTTCACACCCATTCCATCAGTTTGAATCCATAGCTGCGTAGCTACATTAAACATATTTCTATATACCAGTTCATTGTTAGTCATTAATTGAATTTGAGTGTTACTCTTTTGTATTTTCTGATACAGTGTCTTAATTGAGCATTCAGTCCAGTTAAACATCAAGGAGATATTTACATCTATTCCTAAGGAATTGAAAAATGTTGCATTAAATATCTGTAAATATTCTTTGTCCCATAATATTAGTTTCTGCAAAGGCGTGAAAACTGTGGGCATCCACTGTGCCTGCATGGTGATTACCTTGTTTATATCTTCTCCTGCTGCACTCATCTTATTACTCAATGTTTCTATGTCTATACTGTTAAGTACCCCCATTCCAGTACCTGTTGCCCCCAATAATGTATCATACCACTCCCTTTTCTTCCTATTTTGGCACATGGGATCAAGAGGGAATGTGATATTGAAAGTGTGCAGGGTTGCATATTTCCTAGTACCTATATTTCTGCAAGTAGAGGGCACCTTGATTAGAGTATCATTAATGATTCTTGGCTTGGGGTCTAATATGTATAGTCTTTTCATGAGTACATACTCCCCTGGTATCTCAGTACTGTTGGTACACATCATCATCAAATCCCCTATTCCCTTCCATGCCCTTCCTATAGGTACTGTATTATTATTGGAGCCATTTACACACTTGAGGGCTTCTATCCAGGCTTGGGTATACCCTTTTAATTTGATAAATGGTTCGGTGCAGCATATGATGGGAGTACTATTAGTTATGGTCATAGTATCATTTTCCCCTGGTGCCCAAAAATGATGGGGTTCATTCCTCCCTGCTGTTTCTACAAACCCATGGCCACCAGTAAATGTAAAGTTTAACTTACAACAGGAATATGGAATCATTCTTCTACTACTTCCTGTTCCTACATCTACCATCGCACATTCTTCTTGATTACTTGATTTATTCCATATCATACCTGCACATTTGGTTAAGTCTACCTTCTTAACTTTATTTCCTGGCATATACATCTGTATATACATTATCTGTACTGTTACTAGTGCTATGCACATTATCACACAAAAAGGATTCATGGTGCTTCAATTTTCACTGTCAGCTTTTTGCAGTGAGATGCGTGGACCCAGGTGTCTCGTCCTCCTAACTTAACAGAAGTGGGAGTAGTCAAGACCACTTGATATGGACCATCAAATCTGGGTTCCAAAGTTTTCCTCATGTGCCTTTTTAGGTAGACCCAATCTCCTGGTTGCAAGGCATGTGTTCCTGTATCGTTATTTGGATCTGGAATGGAGGAGAAAACTTGAGAATGCACATTAGTCATTATCTTTGTAAGCTGTATTAAATAATCAGTTAGATCTGCATGATTATGTTGCAATTGCTGAGGAAAATAACACCCCCTTTCGGGGCTCCCCCAAACAATATTTCATAAGGGGACAACTTATGCTTCTTTCCTGGTGTTGTTCTAACTGAATATAGAGCTAAAGGTAGACAATCTAACCAGGTTTTTCCTGTTTCTGCAATCATTTTCTGAATTTTTAACTTTAATGTGCCATTCAATCTTTCCACTTTTCCACTTGACTGCGGCCTATACGGAGTATGAAAGGCTTGCTGTATCCCCATATCCTCCATTATATTTTGCATTACTTCCCCCGTAAAATGCGATCCTCGGTCTGATTCTATTGTTTCAGGTATTCCATACCTGCAAATTACCTCACTTATCAGTTTCTTGCCAGTGTTTTTAGCTGTTGCCTTAGTCACTGCCCAGGCCTCTGGCCAATTTGAGAATAGATCTTTATACACAAGGACATACTCATATGTTCCTACCCTAGGTAGCTGTATATAGTCAATCTGCAATCTCTGAAATGGGTACAGTGGCTTTGGTGTGTTCTTCTGTGGTGTTTTCACTACCTGACCTGGATTGTATTTTCCGCATATCACACAGGCTGCTGCATATGCCGTAGCAGCTGCATTGAATCCTGGTGCTACCCAATGTTGAAAGACAATATTGGTCATAGCTTCTTTAGAATTGTGGACCAGCCCATGTGCCAATTAAGTCATCATAGGGTATAGGCTTCTGGGCAGACAATACTTATTATCTGTTCTCCAGAGCCCTCCCTGACATGTAGCACATTCCTTTTCCCAGGCTTTTTTGTCTATTGAGGAGACTTGTTCCTGGAACTTTTGCAGTATGTCAAGAGTTATAGGCTCTACAGGGTTTTCACCCTCTGTCACATGGCAGACCTGCACCCTGGGCATAAGGGCTGCCTGTTTAGTAGCAGCATCTGCCTTGGCATTTTCCATAGCCTCCCTAGTCTTTTCTTTAGTGTGTGCCTGGACTTTCAATATAGCTACCTTCCTGGGTAGCTGCAGAGCTCTAAACAGAGCCCTTATCTGTTCTGCGTGCTTGATAGGTTTTCCTGCTGACCCCACAAAATCCCTGCTCTTCCATATTGGCCCAAAATCATGGGCCACACCATATGCGTACCTGGAGTCTGTGTATATGTTAGCTGTTTGGTTTTCTGCCATTATACATGCCTCAGTGAGTGCATGCAACTCTGCCTCTTGTGCTGAGCAGAAAGGTGGGAGTGGTTGTTGTATCAAAGTCTCTTCCAGGGTGGTCACAGCATACCCTGTGTGTGGTGACCCTTCATAATAATACCTGGAACCGTCAACAAATAAGTTCCAATCTGCATTAGGTATAGGGACATCTGTCACATTTTCTAATTCCTTCATTTCTAGCTTCATTAGTTCAGCACAGTCATGTGACTCAGAAAAGGGAAAATTTTTGTGTGTATTTTGTCTGGTACTGATACATTTCTCCCTTTCTGATTCATCAAGGGTGGGTAGATCCACACCCACCTCTCTCCCCTCTGTTGAACCTGCTTCAACTGGAAACAGTGTAGCAGGTTCAAAACTGTGCATCTTTTAATTGTTACATGTGCATGACTTAATAATGACACCTCATACTTAGTGAGCCTTGCTGTGGACAGATGCTTTGTTCTTGCTTGGTTTAGTATTTCTGTAACTGCATGTGGGACCTGTATAGTTAAGGGGTGGTCTAGTACTATATCTGCCACCTTATCTTTTAGCAAGGCTGCGGCTGCCACCGCCCTTATACAGGACGGGGCTCCTCTTATGATACTGTCTAGATGTAATGAATAGTAAGCCAGCGGTCTCTGTTTATGTGAGTGTACCTGTGAAAGGACCCCTTGTGCATGTCCCTTAGATTCATTGCAGAACAAGGTAAAGGGCTTATCATATTGTGGTAATCCTAACGCTGGTGCCTGCACAATGGCTTGTTTTAATGTTTCAAACAATGTTAGTTGTGATTCAGTTAAATGTATTCTGGACCCTTTTACCTCACTAAGAGCATCATAGAGGTGTTGCATTAGGAGGGATGCTCCGGCAATCTATTCCCTGCAGTACTCTACCAAACCTAGGAATGCCCTTAATTCCTTGGTGTTCTGTGGTGGCTTTACCTGCTGGATTGCAGTTATCCTGTCCTGTGTGAGGTGTCTGGTACCTTGTGAGATGCAATGTCCTAAAAATATTACCTTACTCTGCGCTGCTTTTATTTTTGTGGGTAATACCTTGCAATTTTGCTGCCCTAAGAAGTTAATTAATGATGTAGTCTCTTCCTGACACCTGTCATTCATTTGGCAACATGGTAATAAGTTATCTACATATTAGAAGAGTGTCTTGTTTTTATTCAACAGCTGCTTCATTCATTTGACTCTGTGAAATAGCCTGTGTCACTGAATCTCCTGCATCCAACATATCGTTGTATGCGGGTGGGGCAGGAGGTTCTTTTGGTTTCAATTCACCTGGTCTAGGGGTCTGACATTAAATCACACACAAATGTTCACCTAACATTCTCTCAACTGAATATAATTTCAGCAGGCATACATTTATCCATAGAGGCAACACCAAAAAAAAAAAAAAATCATTTGCACCTACAATAGGCTTAAACGACCTAGCTGGAATCCTAACATTGTACCACAAGTCAAATTACTAACAAAAATCCCTTCAAATCAATATCCAGAAATGTGGTAAAATTATACTAATACAAGTTTAAAAATGAAAAAGCAGAAAAGATTATTCTTTCAGTAATCCACAAAACACTCTCTTTCTTGCTAAAAGAGGAAGAAAAATAAATAAATATAACTGATATGTTATAACAGCATAGAGTTGTGGAACTACAAGTCCCAGCATTCAATTAGCTTCAGCTTCAATTAGGTTGTTACCACTGCTGAGATGTTTCAATTCCTCTTGAATTACCGAAGCACACGTGAAAAACCTTTTTTCTATCAACCACATATATTGTCAAATAAATCTTTCTCTTTCACACTGAACACTGAACAAACTGGGGAGAGAATCTGCAACTTCATTCCCCCTCTGCTCATATCCCCCCTCCCTTTCTCAACTCACTGAAGTCTTTTACACAGAATAGGAAGGGGAAGACATTCCATTCTCTGTCTCTCACTCACAGGTTGTAAGACAGAAACATAACAAAAACTAAAAAAAAAAATATGCACAATGTGTAATTTGTCTTTTCTTTTTCCTAATTCATTTTGCACAACCAATACAAAAAGTATTATATCTGGCGCAAAAGAGAATATATGAAAAATAAGACTGCAGCTAAAAATAGTCCAGTGCAATTCTCAAGTTCCAATAGCCAAAAATAGAATGACCCTCTGAATTTAAAAGGCTTTCTCGAATTTCTACCAGCACAAATACTGTTAACTCTAAATCCTTCAGTGGCTAATTTAAATATTATTGTACACCTTTCTTCAACAACACACATATAAAGCAATATGTCAAAATATAACAAATACAAACAATGAATCTTATCAGAACCAGAAGGGTGAGTATTCTTGAACCTTCACATCAAACTGATGAATCTTAGAAGACACAGAAATAACAAATACCCTTTTAGAGCAGAATAAAACTTCTACCCACCGCGGTTTTGTCGTTCCTAGTTCTGCCTCTCCCCGACTCCTTCACAGTTTTTCAGGAAGATTTTCGAAGCTCACTGTGGCCTCTAAGTATGTTAAAGGCAATAGACCTTTTGCCACCAGTAAAATCCCTTCTAATTCAGGTGTACGGTGCACACTGGAGAATTGATCTGAGACTCACACTGTTGTCTAGATTAATCAGTTCTGTTTTACTGAAACTGGTATACTAATATTTATACATAAAACATGGCATACCCTCTTATGGTTACATACTATAATAATAAACAAAATCCTTTAAATTGTAACTATGACCTGCAACCAATTGAACAAAGACATCTGTAAATCTTTCTCACTTAGAGCAGGACAGACAGCTTATCTTGCTTATCTTTACTGAAAGTGAGTTATATCCAAATTTTTGAAGCATAACCGCTCATCCTTTAAATCTGTTAATCTAATTGGAATTTCTTTACCTACGAAGGTCTGTAGTTAGTCATTTTTAACTAATTGACTTCTACATTATCTATGAAAGCTATATATTGCTTAATTAAAAATATCACAATTTCCTTTACAGGGGGTAGTTGTCCTGACGTCCCTTCTAATGGGTGACTAAGTGGGTCTGATGGTGCACTTGGGGGTGGCTGAGTAGGAGGCAAGTTTACAGCTGTATGTCCCTGGATGTCTTCTAACATCTCCTTCTTTACAATTTGTTCTTGTACTATTTGTCTACATGCCCTTACCCATGCTGATACTTGGTATTCTTTATTATTCCTAGTAATCCATATACTATATTCTTTCTGAAAATATGGCAATCCCGCCTTCCTAAAGATGATATAGATTTCTCTAACAGCCACAATACCTTCTCTTTCCTTAACTAGATCCGCAGGAGTGTATGATGTCTGTACCATCATACCTTTACTGCCCTGGGCCCCCATTACTGCAGTTATGGGAATACCGGCCCCTAGTGTGCCTGAGAAGTGACTGTTATTCTAATTTTATACACCTTTACAATTAAATCCTGTTATTGATTGCTTGATCAACTTGGGTACATACTTTACTGATATTTTATTAATTAATGGACATGTAGGTGGCCTTATCCTTCTAAAAAATGATATATTAGCCACCATCCCAATCCTATTTGGGTTTTTAGATAGTCTGGACAACCATGACTTCCAACTATTGCTGTATATATCGTTGGATTAAAAATTCCCTCCTTATGTTTACCATATGTTACTGAACAATCAGTGTCAGTTCCTATCACCCGCTATCAATTTACTAGTTTGTATTGTCAATGCCTTTTGCATTATAACAACACATTTACAGTCTGGACAACTAAGATTAATTCCTGACATTTATACTCCCCACAGCATGTCTCTGATTCCCTCAGCTCCCTTTGATGTTTTTATGAAACAATATATTAATACTAGTACAATTATTACTCAATCTTTTCAGGAGCGAAGGATTCTTATAATGACCTCTCAAACCCAAGGACAATCATCTACACAAAACAAGGCGAGGTCTCAGCAACAAGTATAGAGGAATGCTTTTGATTATCAAGGTCAATCAATAAGTTATGTATTTGCATCCTTTTATATATATATCCTGTATCGACACAAACACATACATTCACTTATCTATTTTTCACAAAAAAAAACCAAATATATCAGGAAAACAGGTTATTCAGTAATTTGTTCAAATACCTGTTATACCATCCCCTACTGAACCCCACCTTATATCTTACAGGAAGAGCAGATGGAGTAGGGAGTTGCAAATGCAAAAAACTTCGACTGCTCACCGCACGGTTTTGTCTGCTGTTCCTGAAGATTTTAGGAGGTCTCTGGTCAGTCCTGGGCTGGTATGTTGAGTATCCCAGATGAAGTCCCCAGAAGATGTCGGGTTACCGAGGCTTAGTGCCCCTACTATCAATCTCTGATAACCTGATTTCCTATGTGGTATTTTGCTGTCGACAGCAAAGTGGAGAAATGAAACACAAACGAGATGTTGCAGTTTCAAATTCAGCTCTGAGGGTCCATGCAAGCTGATCCTTTATTATACATAGTGACCAGCATTAACTGGTTAACGAAAAGGACATATAAGGAAATCTCTTTAGCTCAGCAAATATACATATAAGCCCACATCCTCTGTTCAGCATTACATGCTTTTCCTGCCAGCTGCTTCCGTCAGTCTGGATCCTGTTGCTGTCTGTTTCATAGGAAGCATCTGTTTTTTTTCTTCAAAGCGTAGCTCTGTATAGTTTTTTTAAGGCATTTACCATATATTTGTACATCTTAATAACTATCAATTATTTTATACTCTCACACTTTACATTCCTTGATTAATCAAGCATTAAGTGATTAGTTTGACTAAAACGGCAAATAACAATATTCCTTAGCCTTATCAATCCCAGCTTCCAACACTGAAATGATTAGTTAATACAAACAAGTGTAATGTGCAGCTTGACCCACTTGGGATCCTCTTTTGCTCCAGGTTGATAAAGGTCTATGGATCCTGGGTTACATTATGTCAATATGTTAGATACAATTTGAAAATACTGTTGATGACTATTTTGATTACATTTGTGAAAAATATCACTGTTAAGGCACTGTATGGGGAAACGTTTATGTGATTGGGATAGAAACCAGATGGTTTTGAATTAAGAAGTTAAAATCATTGGTCATTTTAATATGACCCCTTTCCAAGTATTAAGTGGTCATTATCTTCAATGTTTGCTCCCTATTGTCCCATCATTCATGCTCCCATATCTAACATAACCTAGCAAAGCAGGGGATTCTTGGGAGGGCATGTAACAAACACACTCCAATCTTTCGTGACTTTGGGGTTTTGCTGTATGAGGTTACACACGATTCCAGACTGCAGTCTCTCTCTACCTATCACGCAAGTTATAGACCTACTGAATCGCTCCCACATTGCGCTCTCACCCTCCCCCACACATTTCAGGTTTGCCACCACCAACAACTTGTTGTAACTGGTCTCAGCTTTTTAAAGACACCTTTACACCTTTCCTCACCTCCCGGGGATTGTGGTCTGTGATACTTTTTTCAATCACCATTTGCATGTTGTCTGATTTACTACCCAATTCTACTATGTGAGCTAACTTTTCCGTGGAGCATCACACAGACTCAATTTTGAAGCTGCTACAGGTCACAGCTGCTATCCTCTAACACTGGGATGTGCAGGGCCACCAAATACACACACACAGACTCTCTGGGTTCACATTTTTCACTTTAGTAGCTCAACTTATCTACAGATTCATTTGATATACCATAATAACACTGCAGTTATGATTTAGGCCTTATTCCCCACAATTATGTGATTTATGTGATTTATGTGATAGGTTAACCCTTATAAATAACTGTACGATCTCTTTGTTCATGACAGGGCATGATGGACATGTAGCATCTTCACAATTTAATAGCAGCAGGGGCTGGTTGGATTGAGGAGCAGGGGGGCACTGGTTCAGCCCACAGTGGTCTACCTTGGGCTGATTCATTGAGCTACCTACAGTTTTTCCTTTAAAATGTTACCAATAGGCTGCTGGGCCGAGTCTCGCTCTCCCAGGCTAATATTTGCCAGCCAGCCCCTGACTAGTAAAAATGGCATCCAAAAGTGAAAAACTGACTAATCCCCTCTGAGAGAGGCATGGAAAAAAACCCTTGTTTAAAGGCCTGACCTGGGGTAAACAAAGTACTTCTGCCTGATACTAACTAGGGATTTAGGTTCCCACAAGAGTGAGAGGCACTTCGTTACCAAGTGTTAGATTGAACTTGACAAAAATAGGCTTGCTTGGGTTTAATCACTGCCTCCTGCCCATTTTTAGACATTGGTAAACTCAATGTCCCAGTGGTGGCTCAATGTCCCTTTATGTAACTTATATGGGTATTTCCATTTTATCCACTGCCTTTATATAGATGAGTATGTTCTATAGTTCCAAGAAAAGAAGATTTAAAACACAAATATTCTTCAATAAAAACTATGTCTCTGTTCAAAAATTAGTTGATATGTGCTTACATGCACTTACCAAGCAAATATATTTGCAATCCATAATTAATCTTAAGATAATGATATAAACATATATAGTTAATGGTCTACTGACATGCATGCTGCATTCTTTTTATTTTTATAAAAAAAAAAAGTTTTAGCATCTCACAATGAAAAACATGATTGCATATGAGGGAAAAAAACCAAAAAGTGTTACTGCACATATTTTTTTTATGAATCTTGAATCTGGGTTATTCATACTTTTTTCAATTTTATTAATGGCAGAATTTCCACAGTTTTTACTGACTGTGCTTTTATTTTACTATTCCACTAGCAGCACTGAAAACACTTAATAGTTAGACAATACACTAAAATGTGGTTGTAAAAGATTTTTCTATTTAAATTTGTATAATCCTGGCCACCCGTCAAGTTTTTTTCTGCCATTAATCGATGGAATCATAAAGTTGTGTACTAAATGGCAATTTAGGTGTGTTTCCATCATTTTTTGTCCATAAATTTCAGAATTGGGCTGTTCAGATTTTTCAAAAGGGGTCTAGTACCTATTAAAGGTACTGACTACCCTGACAATGAAGAAGACGACAGGAGGATACCGAATGCCTAGAAGAGCGACCTGAAAAAAACCTACTTACCATGATATAGATGTCTTCATGGGACGATTAGTTATGTTGCCGACTGTGCAAGATGACGTCAGCACAAACCGTGACTTGTCTTAAAGCGGCGATGGATGGAATTAAGGTTAGGGTTAGGGTTAGCTCTAACCCTAATCCTAACCCTAACCCCTAAAATAATACTTCATTACATTAATGACAGCTGGGTCCGTCCATCGCCGCTTTAAGACATGTCGTTGTTTGTGATGATGTCCTCTTGCACAGTCGGCAACACAAAATGAGTTATCCCAAGCAGTTATTTTTCAGGTCGTCTTCTTCTTTGTCGGGGTAGTCAGTACCGTTTAACTGACTAGCACCGTTGAAAAGAGCATCTGTATCACGCTCATCAGATTGGTGTTACATTTCTTTTTTACCTGCTAGGCAGTTTTGGTGACAGTTTGATGAACTTGATTGCTGTGAAGACAGTGAAGCATCTTTTTCTCTGACACATTTGATTTTCTTGCTATATGAACAACTGAAGATTTGCGGGAAATTTACTAAAGGGAAGATTTTTCAAACCACTGATTTTCTTGTTTTTTGTTGTGAAGTTTATAAACGAAAGGCAAAACTACACACCATAACACATTATTTCAATCCACAATGTCAGTTTTTATACAAAACATTACAAATGGTGCAATGTATGAAGCTGCTGATTAAAAAACTGCACATAAAACTGAAAGAAGGCAGATATATTAGACATGGTTCTGATAATCAAGATTATTCCAAATAACTGCCATTTGAGTATGGTGCCTAGAAAGGTACCATACATTTCTTCTACTGAAAATGGTGATGCTTCACAAAATTGTTGGCATTCTTGGTATAAAATATGGAGGAGGACAGGGTTAGGAGAAGGAGGAAGGAGAGCAGCAGCGTATGTTGCCAATGTTACACAGACATAGAGTTTTCAGTGAGAGGTTTAAAAGCCTGTCAGATCAGGAGGTGACTCACATGTTCAGGCTGAATCATGGGAACTTCATCAGTCTTTATGAGCAAGTCAGAAATAACTTGATGCCTTTAACAGCATGCTCAGCATAAACTATTATGCACTTTACACCTTATGGCAACAGGATAATTTCAATATATGTGTGCTAGTCATTGTTAATTGGTTAATTATTGATAAATGGTGACAATTTCCAGGCACTTTACTGAAGTGTTAAAAGCACTGAAAAGACTGCCACACTTGAACATTTATGGACTTTTCTTGAATGATGGAAATATCTGCTTCCCTAGCCAGAAGGCACAATGGCTTGATCTAACATTAGAAGGGAAATGCCAGAGGTAAGACTACTGGGTTTGTAAAAACAATAATTTCTTTGAGCATTTAGTGTGCATTGTATGGTTTACATATGCTAACTGCAATAGATGTTTAAAAATTAAAATGTATTGTGTGAGTCGTTTCAGTTGATTCTGGTTATGGATATCGATCCAGACTAATTATATCTCATCCTTTATGAGCAAAAAAATAACGGTGGCACATATTATGTGAGAGTGGTCTTTTAAACACAATCATAGTGGCTGCAGAGCATCCTCTACCTGCTCCTCAGCCACCAGGCACATCCATTAAATGTTCATTTGCACATTTACTCAGTACAACAAGCTTTTGTTATAAGCAGTAAAAGGTTGCCATGCTAATTAATTAATTGATCTGACCATTCCCCAATCAGAGAGGCTGGAACTATCCACCAAGTAGATTGCTGGAAGCTCTCAGATGGCCCCTACAGCAGTGAAGAGACACCTAAGGACTACAGGAGAGGTAAGCAATTCAATTGGTTTACCCTCAGGGATCTGGGCCAGGATTTTTATCACCAACAGAGATTAGCGAGGGAGGGAGGATACATTATAATGCCACCAGAAACGTGGTGTCTGATTTTTATCACCACAGAGATTACAATGAGAGGGGAGTTATATATCTGGGATATGGGATCTGCTTTTTATCACCAACAGAGATTAGAGTGATATTGGGGTATGCATTATAAAGCACCAGATATCTGTAGTCTGCTTTCTTCCCTAACCTATGTTTCCTCTCTCTGAGGTTATTCATATTAATTGATTAAAATAGTGTTGTCTTCTATACATTATTACTTGTATATAAATGATATCCAGAATGCAGACTGATTGAGTGAATCTGAAAGTCCACAACATAAGAATAACAGTGATAGCTGTTCCAGAATGTCATTCAACAGGCAAGATCTATACATAAGGTAAGATACAGGGCATTTGATATTGTGTATAGTATTCTGGTGCTTTTGAATAAAGATCTATCATTAATGCATATACAGTATAAACTGATTAATAGTATATCACACTAAAATTCTCTGAATGTTTTCAATCAATCAATAGAATCATATGTGGAAATGTAGATTATTGTAGAGTACTGTTTTGTCTAGATAATACTAGAAAATTCTCTGTATTGTATACCAGACACTAGAAATGATTGTATATTGGTCACTAGAGTGCTTTCCGTATTGTACATATGTTACTAGAATGCTCTCTGTATTGTTTAAAGGTCAATGTAATGCTCTGTGCATTTTATCAGTCACTAGAATACTGCCTATATTATATATTGGTCACTAGAATGCTCCTTGTATTATATATTAGTAATTAGAATGCTCTATGTATTGTATAAAGGCAACTGTAATGCTTAGTGTATTTTAAATTGGTCATTATAATGCTATATGTGTTGTATATAGGTCACTATAATGTATTTTGTATTGTGTAGTGACTAGTAGAATGCTATATGCATTGTTGTTATGATGCTGGTAGTTACAAGTCTGATAGTCAGAGCAGCCCTGTACACAACCTGATGCTGAGTCTACTAGGTTCAGAATAAGGAGGCAAGGCACGATGTAGTTCTTCAATACTTCAATGATTGATAAAACACACATATATATATATATATATATATATATATATATATATAGATATATATATATATATATATATATATATATATATATATAAATATGCAGATGATGATATGCAGATGTCAATTAGCCACAGCGGAGCGTGACAAGGTGATAAACACAATAGCAGTCTATTCACAGCACAGACGATAATATGCAGGTGTCAAATAGCCACGGCGGAGCGTGACAAGGATAAACACAATAACAGTCTTGTTATATGCACATGAACAGACTTGCAGCAGTCTGTGAATCAGTAGAGGCACAATAGAGAGAAAACAAAGTCTTTGTAATATGCACAAGATGATACTTGCAGCAGGAGAGTTCCAGTAGAAGTGCTCCAGCACTAGGTAAAGAAATGATACGCATACACAGGAAAGAAACAGGGTCAGGATACACAGGAGTCCAAGGAATCAGGCTAGCAACAAGTTGCACTGACAGTGAGCAGATGTCAGTGCTGAGTTTAAATAGAGCAGGTTAGAGTTACCCGCCCTGAGGGTGAGTCATGTGATGCACAGAAAAACAGAGCAGACAGGGAAAGTAACAAAACCTGGTCAGGATTGTTACAATTGTATATTGGTCACTAGAATGCTCACTATATTGCTGTCATGAACAGACTTGCTCTGTAGGTCTTACCTGCCGATATTGGTGCTGCTAAGCTAGGAAGCGCGAAGTCTAAACACACTTCAGGTCTTCGACTGGGACCCCCCGCAAGATGGTTTGGGGTTTGCTGCAGAGACATGCAGGTCGCGACTCTAGCAGTTAGCTACCAGTTAGGTGTAGGTGAACTAGCGTAGTCATGCAGTCCAAAGGTCAAACCGTGCGAGCAATACAGGTACAGTAGGAGTAAGCAGGAGTAGAGTCAGAAAGCCAAAGGTCAATACCAGGAAATCAGAATGGGTCCAGAGGGAGATCCAAAAGAGTAGTCAAGCATAACCGGGTCAGAATCCAAGCAGTCAGGTATACACAGGGCACAAGCAAAGTGCAGGAGCCTAGAGACCAAGATACTCTGGCACCCTTGTGGTGCCAGAGTCAGGTTTAAATACATGATAGCTGCCTGTCATTTGTGGACGTGGGATCAGCGGTCAGCTGTTCTGACCGCCGTCAGGAAGCGCTGCTGGCGTCTCCGTTGCCAAGCAATGGAGACGCAATGTTCGAGCGCGTGTGCCTAAACTTCACTCAATTGGCCTTCATGACATAGTTCTTTCCTAGTTCACTTCCTAGCCATTCAACTGTGCCTTCAGTGTCTCTTACTCTGGCACATCTGCCTCTACACTCCCACTATCCAATTAGGTCCCACAAGGTATTTTCCTTAGCCCTCTGCTTTTCTCACTTGACACCCTTTTTGTTGGTAAATCCATTTGTTCATTTGGCCTCCAGTACAACATCTACGTTGCTGACACTACCTCTCCTCCGCTAACCTCTCCCCTTCTTTACTATCTTGTATATCCAACTGTATTTTTGCAATCTCCAAATGGATGTCTCAACACTACCTTAGGCTCACCATTCCAAATCAGAGCTGAACATTACTCATTCTCCTAGAATCACCACCTTCCCTCAAATCTCTGCCAACGACCCCGCAAATTCCTCAGTCTCCCAAGACCACTGTCTTTGTTTTACTCTTGACTCCACTGTCTACTTTACTCACTCCAGTATCTCTCCCAGTCCTCTCATCTGCACCATTATAAATTGTTCCCAGAATATGCTCTTTTCTTACCCAAGATACAAAACTCTATCCATACTATCATTGTCTTTTGTCTTGATTACTGCAGTCTACCTGGTATCCACATCACCCATCTTTACCTGCTTTAATTCATCCTAAATGCTTTCTCTCTCATGGTCCACATGTTCTGCACCACTCTGCAAACTTCTACACTGATTCCTCATATACTCCAGATTTTAGTTCATATTAATTATCCTTACCTACAAAGCTCTCAACAACATCAAATCATTATAAATTTCAAGTCTCATTTCAAAATACTGTCCCTTATGCCTTATAGTGTCACTTATTAACAAATCTCAGATCTGTGGTGCCACTATCCACTTATGGAATTACATACCACTCCTGATCAAATTCTCCCACAGCCTTCAAATCTTGTAATGCTTTCTGAAAACTCAGCTTTTTAGTCAACCCTATGCCCACCTGTACCACTTACACTAATGCACCCTCATAACTGTTCCAAACTCCACTGAGAGTCACTCTTGATCCTGGTCTCTTAGCTGTTCTCTAGATTGCAATCTCTTTAATGAGCTGGGCCTTACATACTACTTGTTTTTACATCTGTATTTACTCAGAATTATATTAAGAAATATAATACAACTGGACACAGGACAATAAAAAGTCAAACTGAATCTTGCACAACATATACTGTCCATGCATATATGAGCTCAGAGCCATGAGGATGAGGTCCTGAGTCCTGGTGCAGAGAAATTGTTAAATACTGTTTTGCAAGATATAAAACAGACACCAGAACAGGCACCAGAACAAAGCTAAGATAGATGAGTTCTGAATGAAAGATAACCGCTTTGCAAGAGTTAAACTAACTAATAGAAAGATGTGAGGATATTGAACTTGAAAGAAAAAACATAATACAACACATTCCAAAATCTATTAACCAAACTACCAGGAAGGACTATTTGGGAAAATTCTCCTAAAGAATCATATCTGAAGTAATAACAGAAAAAGCCCAAGAAGCACTAAGACCTGGAACACAAAAGGACTCTCTCCCTGAGGGATGTTATCCTCCAAATTCACTTTATGATAAAAGTATTATGGTTACACCACAAAACCTACAATTGATGGAATACTTTGATATGTTTCTTATGCTAGTTAGTGACATGTTTCTTACCACTATCCAGGAAAAAACCAGGAACTACAATAAAGAGCAAGAATCTTCAGCACAATTATAAATACAGATAGTTATTCTCCTTTTAAGTACAAAGGTTCACTGAAACCCAATTTTTATTTGCAAAGTGCCAAGAACAAGGCCAGTAGATCCTTGCTTACCAAGGTTCTCAGAAATCCTATAGAAAAATGCAAAAGACATCCCTTTATCAAAATGAAAAACAGATTAATTTCCATCTCCATTTCTTAGTATTCTTGAAAACCCAGTGTCCTTGTTAGCTCTTTTTACCTATGCAATATAAATATGATTCCTATGCACGCATACTCCAGAGATCAATTAAATAACTGGCTTCACAAAAAATAAACAGTCCTGTCTCGTGCCCTATCCAGTGGGTGCCATTCCCAAAAAATAAATGTAATAACAACAATAAAATGAGAGGTGTACTATAAGACTGAAAAATTAGCATATAAAATGATAACTGTTGTTAATAGCGCAGGGTTCATATTATATAATGATATGCACATATATATAGAAATAAATTTATCAAAACATTAATTATCGAAAAACATAAGCAATAAATACCATGAATAACAAACCTAATAACAACAATAAAAAAATTCTCAAACGGTTCTAATTGCAACAATGTGCATATCTTTATTATCTAAGTACACCAGGTCTCCCAAGAAAACAGGTATATCTTGTATTAAATAGTGTGAGAACTAAGATTTTCAAAGTCACGATCTCAAATAAATATAGAAAATTAGGTCTATTATAAAGCACTATCAGAATACGGGAAGCAGCATAGGAGAAGTGGGGAGCAGCATGGGAGAAGTCTTGTAGGAAGGAGCGAGAGGTGACTGCCACAGACAAAACAAGGCGAAGGTCAGAGGTAGATCTAAGAGGGTGGGAGGGAGAGTTTTTTTTATGAGATTTGAGATATATGCAGGGGTAGTGTTGTTGAGGGCTTTGTAGGTAAGGGTGAGTCAATTGAATTTGATTCTGGAGGACACATGGAGCCAGTGTAGGGATTTGCACAGTGGAGTAGCAGATGTGGAGCAGTGAGAGAGGAAGTTCAGTCTTGCAGCAGCATTTGGGATGGATTGCAATGTGGATATATAGGTGTTAAGAATGCCAGATAGCAGGAGGTTGTAATAGTCAAGACGGGAAAGTATGAAGCATGTTGAGTAACAAAAGGGCATATTCTGGGAATGTTTTTAAGGTGGAGTCGACAAGACTGGGAGAGAGTCTGCATGTGAGAAGTAAAGGAGAGGGTGGAGTCAAGTGTGACACCAAAGCAATGAGCTTGGGAGATTGAGGAAATTGTGGTGTTATTGACAGTGAGGGAGATTTGAGGGCAGGTGGTGACTCTGGCAGGAGGCAGGATAAAAAGCTCTGTTTTGGTCATGTTGAGCTTTAGGTAGTGTGAGGATACCACCCTTAGCTGGAATAGAAGTTACCCTCTGTGGGATTCAACTCACTCGGGTAGACCAGGATATATCCAAAATAAGACTTTATTACGACAGCACAACACCACAAGACGTTCACAAGTTACAGGGTAAATGGTAGCATGTATCCTCCAGCAATATTACCACTACCATTTAGCAAAACAGTTATGGTGTCTCCTAGCCTAGGTTACTAGCTCACACCAACCCTGTCCTGGTAGGGTTCCCTCCAGCGGCACCACAATGCCTGGCCCAGAGTCCTTTTCACTGATGTCTTGTACACCAGGATCCTCCAAACTAGCCTCGTTCTCCTGGCATTCTCCTCGCCCTATCTTATTTTCTGTCTCCACAGGAAGTAGGGTCAAATGTCTCAAACCTCCCCTTTACAGAAGGGGTCTCCCAGTCAACAATTTAGCTACTAGACATACTGTCCCTGTTATCTTGATTAGATAATAGAATGGCTTGACTCAATTAGCTGTTTTGGCTGGATACACTACACATGGGGTTACAATATTACATCAAGGAATGACACTGCATGCTTACATGGAACAATAAGACTTTTGACATATTATATCAGCAGTATTACACAATATAAGTCTGTGATACCTTTTGATACAATTACATTTATATTGATACATTTCCCCATGCTATTTCAACCAATATATTACTGTGGAGGCACATTGCATATCATTAGAAGTTCTAACCTCATTACCTCTCAGGTTATCTGTTGACCTTGCTAATTAACATGGGCTGCCAACTAGTTAACTCAGACATTGTTCTGATTACAAATCAAATCTCAGCTGCCCCCCATAACAATGGACATTGGAGACAAATGGTAATTACATTAGCTAGCACAAGCAAAATGACTGCTGTTGGTCTGATATTTTCACACAGTATGGTAATATTCTTTATATTTATACTACATACAATATCGCAGGTAATAGCAAGGGCAAAATGTACCTAATAACATGAAATAATAATACACATAATACACTGATGCTCTGGTGTATATACTTAGACTGGGCCAAGGATTAAAAAGTACATTAAACCGTGAGAAAAGGGAGATGAATACAAAGTTCTCAGTCCAGTAGCACCCCGTTTCCTCACATTCCTCCCCTACTTTTTAAACTTGAGCCCCAGTCTCTTCTGCAGACACTACTGCAGGTTTTATGTGCTCTCCCACAAGATGAACCAATTTCCTGCTGGGCTGTGCGCAGCCTCCAGCGTTCACTTGCTGCACCTTGTTATATTCTTGTAGCCGCCAGCACCTATCAATTCCCAGAGCTTCTGCGGGAAGTCTCGGTCTCCTGCTCCAGTAGCTACTCTGAGCCCTGCTGTCTAAGAGCCTTACCGACTGCCTTTCCCTGGTTGTCTGGGGTCCTGTTTGGCTACGCCTCCCCTGTCCCCAGTTCCCTTCTGCACTGGGATTACTCATTTCTCCAGTCTGCACCCGCTTATGCACAGGGTTCTTGCAGGAATCCTGCTGCACACTATCTCTTGCAGGGACTACTGAGAGTAACATCACGCAGTCATCAATGTCCTGCTTTCTATGCTGCCTTCTCCCCTCCTGTGTCCGAATGTCACTGTTGCAGCTCTGCCCTAACATATTCTTGCAGTCTGCACAGTTGGCTATGTAGCGGTCTACATCCCTCGCTAAACCTAACCACATGAACTGCTGTCTGAGCCTGGCTCGTGTTCTCCTTTTTCCTCTGTGATCGGTACCCCCCTTCCCCATGGGTCTGAGCTATAAACCGATCCCGATATTCGGGTGGGACTACCAACCTGCACTTATGATTTGGGCTGGACACCATATACAGTAACCTATCCAACCAAGCACAATCCTCTACCACCCCAGTCTTATACGACATATCTGATAGTGCCCGCATCCCTTCTAGATCTGGATCTAGTAGCTGGGCTTCTTGCAGTCTAGATTTATCCTCCTCCCCCAGGACTAACCCCCCCTCAGGATGGTCTTGGCTACTCACCCTCAGAGGCCCGGAGATGGTAAAGAGAGGTTGCTGATACCCGTTAGTTACTGGCGTGTAGAAGTGGTTGTTCTTCCTCTGCCTGGGGCTCACCTTTCTATGGGCTTTTTCAACAAAATAATTCCTGAGGTCTTGCCCCAAATCATTGCCCAAAATCATCAAGTTCTAACCTCATTACCTCTCAGGTTATCTGTTGACCTTGCTAATTAACATGGGCTGCCAACTAGTTAACTCAGACATTGTTCTGATTACAAATCAAATCTCAGCTGCCCCCCATAACAATGGACATTGGAGACAAATGGTAATTACATTAGCTAGCACAAGCAAAATGACTGCTGTTGGTCTGATATTTTCACACAGTATGGTAATATTCTTTATATTTATACTACATACAATATCGCAGGTAATAGCAAGGGCAAAATGTACCTAATAACATGAAATAATAATACACATAATACACTGATGCTCTGGTGTATATACTTAGACTGGGCCAAGGATTAAAAAGTACATTAAACCGTGAGAAACGGGTGATGAATACAAAGTTCTCAGTCCATTAGCAACCCGTTTACTCACAGGTAATATTGGGACATCTATGTGGAGATAACAGAAAGACAGTTGGTTACACGGGATAGTACATAAGGAGAGAGGTCAGGGGAAGAGATACAGATGTGGGTGTCATCAACGTAGAGGTGGTATTGGAGACCAAATGAGCAAATTAGTGTCCCAAGAATTGTATTGAGGGAAAACATGAAGAAAAAAGTACATTGATCGTGATTTATGTCTACTGTACGTAAACTTAATTTTGACAGTTGCTCCTGACTGCAAACACATGTTCTAGCATGCATGCACCACAGTCATCATTCTCTCTCGGCACTTACACCTGACCTGTACCTGATGCAATTAATACAACAGAAAAACAATTACCTTAGAGATCACCTTCACTCCCCCTCAATAATTCACCTGGCATCTAAATACTACTCATTATTGAAACCCTCTATCAGAAATCAAAACATCAGTAAAAAAATAGATAAATTATCTCTCCCCATTGTGTGGGAAGGTTACAATGTGTCAATTAAAGGAAAAATCACATGTATATTGAATGCCAAAGAAATAAAAAGTCATTATCTGTTAGATGTATTCAGCATGCACACTAAAAAGCACTGGTCAATAAGAAATTGAAACTCCATGTCTGGAAACAACTTGTATTCTTGTATTATAAGCCCAGTAGCTTTGCTACATAGCTCTTTTCTTTATAATCATTGCACCTATTCAGTTTTGTAAGACCCACTAACTATGTCATGTTTCTGAAATGTTTTGCCGAGTGATGATTACCACATATAAGTAAGATTGACAGAATAAAATTTAGAGGAGCAATGAAGTTATGGGACAAAAACAATGGCTCTGTAAGCAATGCAATGTATGTAAGCAGACTTATTTATACACAAGTAAACTAAGAAAGGTTCTGTAACAGGAAAATTAAAATGTAATAATCAATTAGTATCTGCATGCATAAAAAAATATTTAGGTTTGTAGATTGCATATATCTTTGTGTTCTGTGTATGTATTGATGAAATTTGGTAAAATATTTATAGCTAAAATTAGAGAGAAATTACTTTCATAAACTTACTAGTTGCAAAGTATGTCTTTAACAAAATGTCATTCATCTAAATGTTCATATTTAATGCTGAAAAGTACAGGATTAAAGATTGTTTTTAAACTTTTAAAGCTAATGAAATTTCCATAATATAAAACATATAGATAAAATATTTTTCAATAGAATTCAGCCTTAGATTAGAAACATTGGTAGAACTCTCTGTATGCCCATGGCACTCTTGGGAAATTGTAAACTTACATTTTTACACTTTGGGTACTTTTTAAGTAGAAGACCAAAATGTAGATTAAACTACTCTTTACTAGAGACAAAATTATTGTACTATGTTATAATTTTCAGCTTCTCTAAAAAGCAAATTAAGTAATAATGTTTAAATACACAGAAAACTAATATGTCTTTAAAATATTAATGTGTATTGTTGTTGAAGTTGCATTTTATTTAGATAAAGAATATGCCATAAATAATATGTGTATATTGAATACACATAAGAAACAAAACCGTCATAGTTGCTTGGCAACAGGTTAATAGCAGAATACTTTGGAGAGTAGAGAGTACAAAAGATAGAAAGGAAATCTCATCAAAACAGTAGATTTTGCTAGGATGAAAAGAGTCCCCAAACTACAGTTAAATATTTTCCTTGGTTTATGTTACTTTGAGTTAAAAGAAAGAGGCAATTCTTTTGTTATCACTACTTTATTTTAAGATGGAACTTATTCTCATGGGTTTATTTGGTCATTTGGCTAGCCATTTTGTAATCAGTTGAATGCTGTATTTTCTAGTTTTAAAGCTTCTCCTGATAGTTGCAATGAGTATTACAGAAAAACTATCAGCAATCCTAAATACTTAAATAACTTTCTTAGTAAGTATAATAAATAATTATTATTATCATTCACTATATAGCAATAAGCAATTTTACAGTGATATTCAATCGTAGAGATAAATGAAATAAAGCATTAATACAAATACAACATGTCTACTACAACTAAACAGAAGGACAATAGGCTCTGTTTAATATAGCTTACATTCAGAATGAGATGGGAAAAATATATCATAACCAAATAGCTTTTGTTTTTTACATTGGGCCAGCGACAAAGGGCCAGTTTATTAGGTGTACCTGCCTTTTCCATGTAGCTGACTTCTCTATATTTGACAGAATTATATGTGCCATATTTGCTGAAAGAGTTATTTAAAGAAGGTATAAAGATACCAACAGGTGTGTGCAAAGTTGAATAGATAGTTAGCTTCAGATACACCAGCACAAGAAAATAGTGAAAGAGAAAAAGGTGCACTTCTTTAAATTAATTTAATGTGTACAAGTGAATAAAAACATTTGAGGCGGCAACCAAGGACAAATGAGATCAATGTGTATGTGCAAACAAAACAAAAATGTTGTCTGGCACTCAGAAGCAAACAATATATGACTCACTATGTGTCAGCATATACATAAAGGAGAATTTTGTGCACAATATAGCTATATTGGGTTTAAGCTCACCTGTCAACATCAAGGCATCTCCTGTAGGCGAGTCCCTAAGCTATTGTGCACCAGTATAAGAGTTCCAGGATTAGTGCTGTGGTAGTAAACATACTGTGGATGAAAGGTGCCCATGAAGGCTGAATACAATTGTGATCTATAGTCAATCAACTTACAGATGAGTTCTAGAGTGGTTCTAAAGAGGCATATAGTATAAGAGTGCACAATTACTCATGTGTTGTCACAGATGTGATATAACATACAACCTAATAACTCACTCATGTTAGTATTAGCCAGAATGGTGCAGCTGCAGTAGACTTAGGTTGACAATAATGGTACTGGAACACTGGAAAAGGATTATCTGTTCTCATGTTCCCTTCTGCTTCCTGCTGTTTCACTGTGATGGTAAGCACAAGGTATGGTGAAAACAACATGCTAATGAATCATTCTTGCCATGTGCCAGTGATGCACACTGTGGAATTAGTGAAAAGGTATAGGATGTAATGTTTGAAAATGTTGTGATCGCTGAACATTTTTGCAGATCAGTCGCGTATTCAACAAGATCATGCTCCATGACACAAGGAGTGGGAAGTACTAAAATGCTTCATGGAATGCTAGTCATGAATTTAAATGAGTATTTGTATATTTGAAGTAGAAATACTGTAGGACAGTACTGGCTATTTTAAACACATAAAGGACACATCACATCACTTTGGAGTCCAGTGATTAAAGTATTTCTAGGCAGTAATTTTGCTACATTGCTGACTCCATGGATAATCTTATAGACATTGTTTGATATTAAGCAGTGATAACTTATTCAACTATATTTAATTTTGTCTATGTATTCTGTAAAGTTGAAACAAAGTTATTTGTTAATTAATAGGAAATTAAAATTGGAGACAAACCGGGGGCAAGTCCCAAAATAACTAGATATAGGTTAAGAAGTACTAATTCTAAGAAACTAGATGGAAATTGGAAACAGCTAGATTCTCCTATTTTAATGATCATTGTCTTTTTTAGAATCGCACCAATCCCAAATGGAAAAGGATTGAACACACAAAAAAACTAATTACTATCAGCAAGTCCCCAAAAAAGATAAAGAAATATCTTAAAAGAAGGAGAGGATGAAAATCTCAGTGAAAAAAGATGGGAACTAGAATAGGATTTGTAAAAAGGTAATAAAAGAAGAAATAAAAATAAAAATGAAAATAAGAATTTAGACAAAAGTGGGAATCTTGAAGAAAATAAGAACAATGGTATATTTACTTTGGCAAATACAAGATTATCAGAAGCACAAATATAATTATTAGGTAAGTGTACTAATTTTGCTCCCTTTCTAAGCCCCAAACTTTTTAATTATTTACAGAACTAAATAGATATATTAGATTGCTCTGTAGACATAAGTATTTTGCTACAAAATCGCTGAAAAAGAGATAAGTAGGGCAAGAAATATAGGTAATTACCTTAGATAGTGAAGAAGATAACAAAATGTTATCAATGTTAGAAGACCTCTGGGAGACAAATAAAATGGAGGAGCCTAATTCTATTTCTTTTTGTGATATTAATCAACATAATGAGACATTTAAATCAAAATTAGAATTTTTCCCTGTCTCTACGAAAAGTGCACAGATGGATTGTTTTTATAAGATCACGTTAGAACAATCTAGAGATTTATGTTTTTCTTTAAATAGAAAGAGTAACTCTAATCTTTCATAGGCACAAAGAGTGGTCTAAAAGAATTACAACCCCTCAACTATAATCAAGAGGGCAGATAAGAGAGGAGGAGTTGTAGTTCAAGATTTATTAGAATATAAGGAGGCACATAGACAACTTAATAACAGAATATTTTATAAGAAGCTAGGTAATAATCCTGGAGAATTGTACAAGTTTGAATTGAAGTTATTACTAGATTAAACCATGGCCAATGGGGTTATATCCAGGAATGAGATGAGGATTTTATTCACGCTTCACCCGGTAACACCTATTTATTATCATTTGCCCAAGATACGGAAGCACTTCCACTCACGCCCAGGGCAGCCTGTTATCTTTGGTTTAGGGTCACTCACATCCAATTTTTCTAGTTATGTTGATTATTATTTATTTATTTAGGAGGACAAATTTGTGTTTTTTTCATTGAATGTTGAATCCCAGTATACTAACATCCCTCATGTTAAAGGGATTAAAATTATTGAAACTGTTTTATCAGCTAGAAGTGGGATCTCACCAGACACCAGAGGTTTCTTATTGATTAAATGTAATTTATGTCAATATCACTTTTTTTTTTATGGTCAGCACTATTTACAAGTGATTGGGATGACCATGGGGACACGCTTCGCCCTGAACTACGCCAACCTATACGTGGGCGACTTAGAGACGACCCCATGTGGGGTTGTGAGTTTCGGACAGACTTTGTCCTTTATGGCCGTTACATAGATGTCCTTTTTACTATTTGAAAGAGAGGCTAAACACAAGTACAGGAATTTGTTAATTATTTAAACACCAATAGTTATAATATTAAGTTAACTCTAAAATATCCCGATACACACATGAAAATCCTGGATATATCCATGTCGGCAGTAGGCTCAATTATTTCCACCTCTACCTATTTCAAACAGTAAATTGTAATAACTATCTACAATTGTCTAGTACACATTATTCGAAGTGGAAAAGACAACCCTACCGTGCAGTATGAAGAATGAACAGTTGTCATGTGGCAGGGAAGGATCACATGATCCCTCCACACATGCGTTCTCCAGCTCTGCTCTTTGGAGCAGAGTTGACAGTAATGAAAAGTTTTAATTGCGGTAATGTATGCCAGTCTGAGTTGGTGTACATTACCAGATGTGTAAAAGTATTTTCATACTTTCTTGAATTGTGGCATATAGCAGTCCACATAGACATGTATGGGGACTGCTATGTATTTGGACAAAAAATGCAAAGCGCAAATATCTATGATATCTCCTGCGTTGATAGATTAGGGAAATACAGACATTTGCATCCATTCCCCGAAAAACAGCCGTTTTCTGGGAATTTACATGTAAATGAACTATAATAAATAGGCCCTACAGAGAGGTGAGACACTCACATGCATATGTCTCTGGGGAAATTGCCTGAATTGTGCCTTTGAATACAATAACCAAATATGAACATAAATTGTTTACTTCTTTGAACTATGGATCAGACTCTGTTTGGCAGTAAACACGGAAGAATCCATGAAAACTGCTGTCACGAGTCACTGGGGCTGAAGGCCACTTGCTGATATTTGTGCTGCTAAGCAAGTAGGCGCGAACTCTAAACAAGCCCCTGGTCTTCACCAAGGACCCCCCGCAAGGGAGCTTGGAGTTTGCTGCAAGGGGTGTGCAGATCGCGGCCCTCCAAGTTATCTATCAGCAGAGTAGATGTTGAACAGACATGGTCGTGCAGGCAGAGGTCAAATCGTACTGGCAAACGTGGTATCAAAGGGTAAGGCAAATGGGCGTCAGCAAGACAAAGGTCAGATAAAGCTGGAGCAATCAGGCCGAAGGGAGATCCAAAAGCAGAACCAGGGGAAGCCGGGTTGATACACAGGAGGTCAGTCAGAGAGCAGGTAAGGAAGCTGGAATGCTGGAGTATAAAAAGACCTAAATACTCTGGTGTCTACCTAGTGTTAGAGGCAGGTTTAAATAGTGGAGCCCATTTCCTGATTGGTGGCAGTGGAGGCGGCGGCCCGAACAGCTGACTACTGTCAGGAAGTGCAGAGAAGCATCCCTTTGCTAGGAAATGGAGAGATGCGAGCGGACACATGCACACAGCAATCCTGAGGAAAGAGGACGGCATCCAGTAGCCTAGCAACGGACAGAGGAAGGCGTCCGTTCCTGGCACTGATGGTGAGTACTGGGACGGTGCCTTACAATTACATTGTGCAAGGAGAACCCGAAGAGAGAAATGCTGTTCATATGGAGCGATCTGTAGCGAGTCAGTACAGCCCCGGTCCCGCAGGGCTATGTAGACATAGCTCATCACCAGATAAATAGCAGAATTGGGATCATGCTGATCAATCCAGCTCTCTGATAATGGTTTCTGGCTTTCCATGAAGCTCCATAGTTGAGCACACTGTGATATTTCTCCCCTGTTACAGCCTACCGAGCAGGATCGGTACCTGACTTGTGAGTGTTTTTCTCTTTACTACATTCAGAAGGATCCTGCAATAGTACAAACTCTAGGAATACGGTAAAAGAAACCATCATTGGATAAGTCTGAAATTTAAGCTAACTACATTGCTACCTGGGTAAAGAAGAAACAAATGGTTTTGTGTATGACATTTCACCAGCAGGTATAACAATTTAACAACTTGTATCAAGACCTATAAACTGAGAAGAAATCATTAACAAAGTGGTGGTTTATGATTATTAACTTTATATGATCATTAGGCGCTAGAGTAATGGATATTAATTGAGCACCAAGAAAGATTATAAATGCAGGCATTCTTTTAATCCAGTAATCCTTATGCATAAAACCTATACAAATTTTGCTGAATGAGGTTTGAATTACATAAGGATTTCTAAGAATAAAAAAAAAGTTTGTGAGTGCATGTTATGTGTTATATTTACTATGTTTTAAATTGAGTTTGTAGTAGGTGACTACTGATGGAATTTTATATCTAATAAAAGATTAAATATCCACAGTCCACTTGTATATTTTTTTCTGTAGTTGCTAATGCAAATTTATTTCACTTTATAGGAAATTAAGGCTAGATAAAAGGCAAAAAAACCACAAAAAATCACAAGGGACCTGATTCATTAGGGCACGTATCTGCTGATTTTGAGTACTCATGGGGTTAATGCATAGTAGGGGCGTGCCAAACTCGAGTGCATGCAGCCACAGCATGGCTCTACGGCCAGTGGTAAGCTTCCACTTCTGCTGCATCTCTTGCTCCAGCTATGGGATACTCTAACTTGAGCCGATGGGCCAACTATTGGCCTATCTGAACTGGTCAATCTATTGTATATATTTCTCACACTTCAATATATATACATATTTGTCATAGTTCCCCTATAAGAAAATAGGTAAAAACAGAGCTAGTCTGGTTAAATTTTCCCTGGGATCCCATTTCAGCACATACACACACAGGTGTTTCACATGGGTGTAATTGTTTTGTTTTTGCTGTGATTTGTTTGTAATGCTTGGGTGGAGGATAAAGACACTGTTTGTATTTGTGGGCGAAGCCATTGATGCCAGTTAGTGGCCAGGTAGTAGTGAGTAAACTACTATTCAGACAGACGTAGGGCAGTGGGAGAGTTGTGAAGATTTTACTGGATATATTTGCTGTAACCACCACTGACACTGTTTAAACCATCATGACAATTGCTAATAAACAATGAAATGGTTCAACCAAGCTGTGTGAGAGGCCAGTGAATGTCGTGCATATATATATATATATATATATATATATATAGATACATAAATATATATACATACATATATATATATATATATATATATATATATATATACAGAGAGAGAGAGAGAGATGTATATATAGATAGATATGGATATATGTAAATATAGATATAGATATATGTATAAATATAGATCAAGGAAACCCACCCATTAAGAGCATCCTGAACAAACTGTACTAGGTAAATCCATTTTATGACATTCAAAAGAATGAATGGCATTTTAATTTTAAACTAGATATGGTAACTGAATGTAGATTTACATGGTATCTGGCATATATATCAGAGTTCACTTGTTTGATCCACAAGGGCAGCATTGCGGCACAGATCTACCTTTCTCATAGTATAAAAGTAAAACAAGGTATTTGAAAGCTCCACTCTTGACTACCAAGGAATGCTCTGCCCTTCGAGAAGTGCATAATACTAGTCTTTGAATTTTTAATGTAGTCCAGTGGTTCCCAAACTTTTGCAGTTCGCGGCACCCTTAGAGTCTCCAAATTTTTTCAAGGCACCATTTCAAAATAATTACTGAGCAATCCTGTTTTAGAAGTAGTTGGGTCAAAAAATTGTAATAAGTATTTAGGTCACGACAAAAATACTTATTTAGTTGTATGCAAAAATGCCCTCTCTGCATCCAGACACTCTGCCCCCTCTGCATCCAGACACTCTGCCCCCTCTGCATCCAGGCACTCTGCCCCCTCTGCATCCAGGCACACTGCCCCCTCTGTCACGCTGTCCCCTCCTCTGCCCTCTGTCAAGCCGTCCCCCTCCTCTGCCCCCTCTGTCACGCTGTCCCCTCCTCTGCCCTCTGTCACGCTGTCCCCGCCTCTTCCCTCTGTCACGCTGTCCCCCTCCTCTGCCCTCTGTCACGCTGTCCCCCTCCTCTGCCCTCTCTCACGCTGTCCCCTCGACTGCCCTCTGTCACGCTGTCCCCCTCCACTGCCCTCTGTCACGCTCTCCCCCTCCTCTGCCCTCTCTCACGCTGTCCCCCTCTTCTGCCCTCTCTCACGCTGTCCCCCTCCTCTACCCTCTCTCACGCTGTCCCCCTCCGATGCCCTCTCTCACGCTGTCCCCCTCATCTGCCCTCTGTCATGCTGTCCCCCTCCTCTGCCCTCTGTCACACTGTTCCCCTCCTCTGCCCCATCTGTCACGCTGTCCCCTCCTCTGCCCTGTCACGCTGTCCCCGCCTCTGCCCTCTGTCACGATGTCCCCCTCCTCTGCCCTGTCACGCTGTCCCCCTCCTCTGCCCTCTCTCACACTGTCCCCTAATCTGCCTTCTGTCATGCTGTCCCCCTCCACTGCCCTCTGTCACGCTGTCCCCCTCCTCTGCCCTCTCTCACGCTGTCCCCCTACTCTGCCCTCTCTCACGTTTTCCCCCTCCTCTGCCCTCTCTCACGCTGTCCCCCTCCTATGCCCTCTCTCATGCTGCACCCCTCCTCTACCCTCGGTCATGCTGTCCCCCTCCTCTGCTCTCTGTCATGCTGTCCCCCTAAACTACCCTCTGTCACGCTGTCCCCCTCCTCTGTCCTCTCTCACACTGTCCCTCTCCTCTGCCCTCTCTGATGCTGTCCCCCTCCTCTGCCCTCTGTCACGCTGTCCCCCTCCTCTGCCCTCTGTCACGCTGTCCCCCTCCTCTGCCCTCTGTCACGCTGTCCCCCTCCTCTGTCCTGTCACACTGTCCCCTCTGCAGCCCTCTGTCATGCTGCCCCCTGTCATGCTGCCCCCCTCTGCATCCAGGCACTCTGCCCCCAGGCACTCTGCCCCCAGGCACTCTGCCCCCTCTGCCCCCAGGCACACTGCCCCCTCTGCAGCCCTCTGTCACGCTGCCGCCCTCTGCTGCCCCCTGTCACGCTGCCCCCACTGTCCCCCTCTGCTGCCCACTGTCCCCCTCCGCTGTCACACTGTCTCCCTCTGCTGCCCCACTGTCCCCCTCCGCTGTCACACTGTCCTCCCCTGCCCCGCTGTCACACTGTCCTCTGCTGCCCCGCTGTCACAATCCTTTTCACTCTGCCCCGCGCCAGCCATAAAAAAATAAGAGAACACAGAAACTTACCGATCCGCGCAGCGCCGGGACCCAGCAGCCTCCTCTCTCCCGCAGCCCGCCTCTGCCCTCTGTCACGATGTCCCCCTCCTGTCACGCTGTCCCCCTCCTCTGCCCCCTCCTCTGCCCTCTGTCACGCTGTTCCCCTCCTCTGCCCCATCTGTCACGCTGTCCCCTCCTCTGCCCTGTCACGCTGTCCCCGCCTCTGCCCTCTGTCACGATGTCCCCCTCCTCTGCCCTGTCACGCTGTCCCCCTCCTCTGCCCTCTCTCACACTGTCCCCTAATCTGCCTTCTGTCATGCTGTCCCCCTCCACTGCCCTCTGTCACGCTGTCCCCCTCCTCTGCCCTCTCTCACGCTGTCCCCCTACTCTGCCCTCTCTCACGTTTTCCCCCTCCTCTGCCCTCTCTCACGCTGTCCCCCTCCTATGCCCTCTCTCATGCTGCACCCCTCCTCTACCCTCGGTCATGCTGTCCCCCTCCTCTGCTCTCTGTCATGCTGTCCCCCTAAACTACCCTCTGTCACGCTGTCCCCCTCCTCTGTCCTCTCTCACACTGTCCCTCTCCTCTGCCCTCTCTGATGCTGTCCCCCTCCTCTGCCCTCTGTCACGCTGTCCCCCTCCTCTGCCCTCTGTCACGCTGTCCCCCTCCTCTGCCCTCTGTCACGCTGTCCCCCTCCTCTGTCCTGTCACACTGTCCCCTCTGCAGCCCTCTGTCATGCTGCCCCCTGTCATGCTGCCCCCCTCTGCATCCAGGCACTCTGCCCCCAGGCACTCTGCCCCCAGGCACTCTGCCCCCTCTGCCCCCAGGCACACTGCCCCCTCTGCAGCCCTCTGTCACGCTGCCGCCCTCTGCTGCCCCCTGTCACGCTGCCCCCACTGTCCCCCTCTGCTGCCCACTGTCCCCCTCCGCTGTCACACTGTCTCCCTCTGCTGCCCCACTGTCCCCCTCCGCTGTCACACTGTCCTCCCCTGCCCCGCTGTCACACTGTCCTCTGCTGCCCCGCTGTCACAATCCTTTTCACTCTGCCCCGCGCCAGCCATAAAAAAATAAGAGAACACAGAAACTTACCGATCCGCGCAGCGCCGGGACCCAGCAGCCTCCTCTCTCCCGCAGCCCGCCTCTGCCCTCTGTCACGATGTCCCCCTCCTGTCACGCTGTCCCCCTCCTCTGCCCCCTCCTCTGCCCTCTGTCACGCTGTCCCCTTCTCTGCCCTCTGTCAAGCTGTCCCCCTCCTCTGCCCCCTCTGTCACGCTGTCCCCTCCTCTGCCCTCTGTCACGCTGTCCCCGCCTCTTCCCTCTGTCACGCTGTCCCCCTCCTCTGCCCTCTGTCACGCTGTCCCCCTCCTCTGCCCTCTCTCACGCTGTCCCCTCGACTGCCCTCTGTCACGGTGTCCCCCTCCACTGCCCTCTGTCACGCTGTCCCCCGCCTCTGCCACGCTGTCCCCCTCCTCTGCCCTGTCACACTGTCCCCTCTGCAGCCCTCTGTCACGCTGCCCCCAGTCACGCTGCCCCCCTCTGCATCTAGGCACTCTGCCCCCAGGCACTCTGCCCCCTCTGCCCCCAGGCACGCTGCCCCCTCTGCAGCCCTCTGTCACACTGCCGCCCTCTGCTACCCCCTGTCACGCTGCCCCCTCTGTCACCCTGTGCTGCCCCACTGTCCCCCTCCACTGTCACACTGTCTCCCTCTGCTGCCCCACTGTCCCTCTCCACTGTCACACTGTCCTCCCCTGCCCCGCTGTCACACTGTCCTCCTCTGCCCCGCTGTCACACTGTCCTCTGCTGCCCCGCTGTCACGATCCTTTTCACTCTGCCCCGCGCCAGCCATAAAAAAATAAGAGAACACAGAAACTTACCGATCCGCGCGGCGCCGGGACCCAGCAGCCTCCTCTCTCCCGCAGCTGTCACTGAATATCGACGTCAGTGACAAGCTGCTGCGGGAGAGAGGAGGCTGCTGGGTCCCGGCGCCCGGCGGATTGGTAAGTTTCTGTGTTCTCTTTTTTTTTTATGGATGGCCCGCGGCACCCCAGTGACAGCGCCGTGGAGCACACTTTGGAAACCGCTGGTGTAGTCTGTATATAGGCAAAGGCAAAACATAATAGAGTTATAGATACTTAGCAGACTAAACTAGCAGAATACATGAAACTCTAGTAATAATTATTATAAATCTAATAAGACAGCATATAATAGATAATAGAAGTAATGTGGAAACAGAACAGGTGTTATTGAATGATCAATTGTGTTAGCGTTTTAAGATGTTGGCATTTCGTCAGTTTTGAAACAAAGTTTACTGCTCAGAAAAGTCTTCCAAAGCAATACTCTATAATTAGTGGATAGAGATGTGAATTTTACTGCAGATTTCAAAGTCATCTTTTGCTGATCATGCAGCAAAAATGTAAGTAGCTGTAATCTAAATTAAATAGTTTAATATAATATTTATTTATTTTTTCTATTACAGTAAAATATTATATTTGATAAATTTAACACTTGAAACTTGTTATTAATAAATAAATTTGTTATTTTATGTATCATAAATCAATTTCCCTTAAGGGAAAAAACTCCAGCACACACAGTAAGGGGAACCCTCCAAAAATTGAATAAATCTGTGCAATAATAAGCTATAGGTTACAAACCACTCACCACTACATCTTGTTCAGGGTCTATTGCAAAGCCTAAATGAGAAATACCAAGCAGAAAAGAAGAACCGCGCTGTGGGGAGTGATGTATAACCTAAAACAGTCACAAAAAAATGAAAGGGATTGGTTAAAAAAAAATAGATAAAGTAATTTATTGCAATGAAATCAATATCATATAGGTATAGGCAAACTACAATATGTGGGAAGGACCACTAGAACTCTTAAAGCCTGCTTCAGAGAACACAGAAGAAATATAATTAACAAACTTCAGGTAGTGTTTCTCGACATTTTGCGATGTGCATGATGGTAACCCTAGCAGTTTTAAACTAGTGGGAGTTGAGGTCATTGGTAGTACCGTTAGAAGAGGAGATATATTTGCTAAATTATGTTTATGTGAGTCAGCATGGATACTTAAATTGGCTACTCTATATCCTAAAGGCCTTGATGAAGCTTTGGGGCTAGATTTACTAAGCTGCGGGTTTGAAAAAGTGTGGATGTTGCCTATAGCAACCAATAAGATTCTAGCTTTCATTTATTTAGTACATTCTACAAAATGACAGCTAGAATCTGATTGGTTGCTATAGGCAACATCCCCACTTTTTCAAACCTGCAGCTTAGTAAATCTAGCCCTTAGATTATAATTGTTTGAATTAAAATGAAAACTAATGGGTCTGAATACTGATGACATTACCATTGATATAGTTATTGAGAATTATGTTTATATAATTATCTTAATATGTCAGTGTCTGTTAATGTTTTTTATGGTTTTCATGTTTATTTTATATGTCATGTACTTCTTATTTTCTGTTTTTTAGAGGTTGCTACATTCACATATTTTGTGCCTCTTCGTATTCCCACATGTGTAGTTACACCTATGAGCTTGTGTTTGCATGCATGTGGCTTTATGGAGGAATATATGCAAGTGGTATATCCATCTATATATCTATATGTGTATATGTTTATGTTTGTATTTTTATGATTTAAATTGGTTTCTGTTGAGAGGGATTGGTTATATATCTTGTGCAATATGTTTATTTATTATATTATATTATTATATTAATTATTTATATGCAGTATTATGAATACTATATTATTTTTTTATCAGTGAATGGTTAGCTTAATATATTATAGGTTTATTTATTTATTGATTTATTTAGTGGCAAATGAAGTGTGGGTCCACTAAGACATTAAGTGGTTGTTACTATAAATAACAATCAGGTGTATACCTCATGTAAGAAGTCTGGTCATCCAATGAGAACAATGGCTGCTTATTAGTGTGTGTGTGTGTGTGTGTGTGTGTGTGTGTGTGTGTGTGTGTGTGTGGGTGGTTTGGTCAATAGCTTTGAGAAAGTTCTGATTTACAGAACGAAACACATCAGCCAATTGACACTATTGTCCCTATGCAACGGATGCAAGCTCCATACATTGACGGCTAATAGAGGAACAAAGAAACAGAGGAACTTTTAATTTGCTGGACAGTTTCTGGATGGTCTATTGCAAAGGACGCACAGCGTCACCCGCGGAACTGCCGTGGATATGACCCCATAGAGAGCTCAGCTGGTGCCGAAACCTTATCTATAAGGTAATGAATTTTCCTCCGGAGGATTTATTTAAATATACTTAGCGGTACGATCAAGTTTCTTCTTCTTTGGCCTATTTCGGCATGTGGATTGCTTACCCTGGGACTTTCATGGGAGGCTAATATACCTGAAAAACTCCATCCAGATTCTTATCCTCTATATGTTTCACATTCATACTCCACATACCTATTAATTCTATTGGATCAATCTGGGAATCATCACTCCATAACATTGAGACTGTTTTTAGAATGCTTTTTTTCTCTAATTATTTATGGAGGACTCCTTATTAATTGTTTGGTATGATGCAGTATTGATCCTCTATGGCTTTAACTATTTGTGAGCAGCTGATGTAAGCTTACTTTATTTCAATTGCTACATTTTATATTACCATGTGTTTTTTTGTTTTATATGATTTACCTATATGATATTGATTTCATTGCAATAAATTAATTTATATATATTTTTTTTAACCAATCCCTTTCATTTTGTCGCAACTGTTTTAGGTTATACATCACTCCCCACAGCGCAGTTCTTCGTTTTCTGCTTGGTATTTTATGTATCATGCTGTATTTTTAGTGCCTATTTTTAGTGTCTACTTCAGTCTTTTTTAGTGCTTGTTTGCCTGCCTATTTGTAACCTTTTTAGTGCCTACCAATACTCAGTATAGTAATAAAGCATTCCTCTGTGCTAAGAGATGCTTCATTCTTACAAAAGCACAGATAAGGAGACTCTACTCCCTCTAAGACAATAATGACTTGACTCAATATGAAGGTGGATTGTCATAACCTTCCCCCACACCGCACTTTTAATTATATGTAAGGAAAACCTGGACTGTGCATAATATGTTTCTACTGGTGAGTAGAATCTGCCAGGAGAGCCACCACATAGTAAGGCAAGTTGGCAATTGCCCATGATGAGCAGGAATACCAGAGACTGGAGCTTGCTGTCTGATGTTACATTGGTGCCAAATTTAAAATGTTAGGCAGATTTATAGTTGGGATAGGGCAAGCACTTTAAATTTCAGTGTAAAAATAAAGTTGTCAAGTATTTTTATTTGTGCGATACATGAAAAAACAGCCAGCATTTCCTTGCATGCAAAAATATAAATAAATTGGTACCCCTTGCATTGTAACATGGTTTGTGCAGGAGCAAAGTTACTGGTTTTTGCTTTGCTCCAAACTCAGCATCAGACTCATAGTGTGTCACAGTTACAACAGGAGTACAACTAGGAGTCACGAATATGGTGAAAACACTCTGTTTATTTGCAGAAAAGTATAAACAGCAGGTAATCGAGAGCAGTAGTAAATACCAGGTGCAAGCTGATGCAGGAAATAATAAGAATGTTCAGAAACCAGCAGGTAAAAAGCTAATGCAGGGAAGCAGGATGTATGAACAGGTTCCAAGCAGGCATGAACCAGAGGAGCAAGGCAGGAGGAAGAAACCACAGGATGGGACAACAATAACCAGCCCTGTGTGCTGGGAGTAACAGGTATATAAAGGTGCATGGAATAATTGGAGAACAGAAAAGTTAACCCTTAAAGCACAAGAAATGCACAATAGCAGCACCTCTGGACATCAGAGGTACTGCTGCAAACACATAAAAAGAACAAATACAAATAATAAAGTCCAAAAGGTAGGAGCTGCCAGGCGGATCGTGACATAGTGTCTAGCACTACCATGTGGGCATGTCATACTCCTTAGAGTCCCCCCACCCCAAAAAAATGCATTGCCACCTCCATATTGATATATGTTCAATTGCTGCCAAAGTTTTACCTTTGCTTCTCATCATCAGGGCTTTTAATAACCCATACTGTGCAAACATTTTAGCACACATGCAGAGCAATATAGCAAAAGTGAGTGTGATTGGAGGGAGAGGTGGTCTTTGCAGTAAATTGCATCATCCAAACCTGCAGCTATATAAGCTGTATGTTCTCACTCCTAATACACCATTACATTTGATGTGTCTGCAACTTTGATGTAACCATGGGATTATGGGTACAAGCCAGCAATGAAATATTTTACTTTGGAATCTGAGGATTAGCAATGGCCAGAAAAGGTGTGCAGTTAAAGACTACACTTTTTCATTATTTTTATTCAGATTATATGTGATCTTCCAGCTGGAAATCCCATCCTCCACTCCGTCATTTTCCGTCTTCACCAATATTTCCCTGTCTCCTGATTCAAGTCCGAATAAAACTTGCACACAAGTTACATCTTCAAAAAGAGCATGGAGCTTGAGTGTTACTTCATCTGAATTCAAATCCAAGCATATCTCAAGATATATTTAAATTTCAATGTGGGTGTAAGTTTGCTCTGCCTAAACAGTACTTGCTTTACCTAGACAGAAAGAACAGAGTGAGTGAATTGAAAAAGATAACTTTACTACATCTTACTTTATCCACCAGCATATATATAACTTTTGTTTCTTTTTGTTTGGGTCAAAAAATGGTGGTTTACTTAAAGCTAAAAGCTATAATCCATTCAAATGTACCTGGTGGAGTAAGAGGCTCCAATAGAGTTGGGATTTCTCTGGTGTCAGTGCGGCCCACCCTGCGAACCATCTCGTCATTAATACTAGCCAATGCCATGGTCTCAAGGGGACTGAGTTCAGAAAGATCTGTAGGACCACTGCCTGTTGCGTGAGCCTGTCTGTGATGGTCCTTCAACTAGTCTTTTTAGCAACATTTAAAGTCTTGCCACCTGTGAGAAAAGATCCAAGAAAACAATGTTGAAAATAAAAACAATACCTTCCATCAATGTTTAAAATCAATTAACAATATCCATTAATTAGTGGGCCAAGAGGCAAAAATAACCTATTTTGACCTCAGTCACCATGCGTCTTATAGGAGCCACGGCACTGAACTGCGTTGCTGTTTCCTCCCAAATTCTATGTTTAGACGGTGCTGAGAGCTGGCTATTGGTGGAGTGAAGCTTCTCCACCACCAGCTGAACAATGATTTTCTATATCTTGCTGGGTAAATTTGTCTGTCTCAGCTTAGTCCCTGCAGTGAAGGAGCTAGAAACCTGACTGTGAACTGGCTGTTCACGCTCAGACTTTACCTATAAATATAAACCATAAAGCATTCATTAGTCACTCTCCTCACATCCCATGTGATGTGTCAAACATAGGGACTGATACTTATCAATAATTCCAATGTTGATTTCCCACAGTTTTTGGAAATGTTTTGTTGTAAATTTAGGGGTATATTTACTAAACTGGGGGTTTGAAAAAGTGGAGATGTTGCCTATAGTAACCAATCAAATTCTAGCTGTCATTTTGTAGGATGCACTGAATATATGAAAGGTAAAATCTGATTGGTTGCTATAGGCAACATCTCCACTTTTTCAAACCCGCAGTTTAGTAAATATTGCCCTTGGTGTTTATTCTAAAATTCACAAAGCATTCATTAGTCACTCATCTTACATGCAAAGTGTCAAACATAGGGACTGGCACTTACCAATAACTCCAATGTTGATTTTCAAAGCAGCTACACCAATTTGATTTCAAAATGATATGGTTGAGTGAATGATTCTCCAGCTGTTTTATAACGGATGCAGGTGTGTTGTCCTGCGCAAGCCAAGGAAGAACTGATTAAGCTTTGTCACTCCCCTAATTGCCTGGATTGTAGGCAGCACGGTGGCTTAGTGGTTAGCACTTCTGCCTCACAGAACTGGGTTCATGAGTTTGATTCCCAATCATGGCTTTATCTGTGTGGAGTTTGTATGTTCACCCCGTGTTTGCGTTGGTTTCCTCCGGGTGCTCCAGTTTCCTCCCACACTCCCACAAAACATACTGGTGTGTGAAACGGCTGCTATTAAATTGCCCTTAGTCTCTCTTGGTCTGTGTGTGTGTGTGTGTGTGTGTGTATGTTAGGGGATTTAGATTGTAAGCTCCAATGGGCCAGGGACTGATGTGAATAAGTTCTCTGTGCAGCGCTGCGGAATTAGTGGTGCTTTATAAATATATAGATGATGATAATGATGATGGATATGCCAGAGTAGATAATTTCATTGACAGGTGAGTCAGCCATCTTACAAATGGTATTGAATTGTTCCACAACTAACATGCAGAGGTTTCCACTTCCCACTCACAATTAAGGCTGTCCCCAAGTGTGAATTTCTGAGAACAAGACATAATTGTTCTACTGAAGAAACTTACAAAATGAGAGCCCATGAACTGAAAGACATATTAATCAAAAGAGGTTATAGTAAGAAACTAATTGGTAAGTTGTATCAATCAGCCAAATACACAAATAGAGAATTTCTACTATATCCTAACAAACACTCTAATGGTAAATAAAAACAAGAGATAAGACTTATAAGCACCTTTAATACACAATGGAAACAAGTAGATCATATTCTACAAAAATATAAATATATTCTGAAACTTAATGCAGATTTATCAGAGATTATTGACAAAAGGATCCCAATAACTTGGAAAATCTGGGTGACAAATTGGTTAAAAGTCACTTTTCTTCCAAGGAAACTAACTAGAAAACCACAATAGGATGCTACAAATGCGGTAGATGTAAGGCTTGTAATTACATTAAACCAATGAAATCATTCGAAGATCGATATGGAGAATCACATAAAATAACATAGTAATATAGTTGATGAGGTTGAAAAAAGACACCAGTCCATCAAGTTCAACCTATTTTGGATCTCTTGCAATCCCTCACTTTTATTTGAAATTAATCCGGAGTAAGCAACCACCAATCTGTTTCAATTGTGAAAATCCCCCCAGACCCAATATTGCAGTCCTATTTTTACCCTATATCTGCTACTATGCTTCATTTTAATTAACGGTTGTATCCCTGGATACATTTTTTCCGCAAAAATTTGTCTAGCCATTTATTAAACATATCTATTGAATCTGCCATCACAACCTTCCCTGGCAGTGAGTTCCGTATCTTGACTGCCCTTACTGTAAAGAACCCTTTCCTTTGCTGGGTGTGAAATTTCCTCTCCTCTAACCTTAGGGGGTGACCACATGTCCTGTGTATAGTCCTTGGGGTAAAAGTTCCCATGAAAGTTCTCTGTATTGACCCTTAAAGTATTTGTACATAGTTATCATATCTCCTCTTAGATGCCTGTTTTCTAAAGTAAACATGCCTACACTGGCTAACCTTTCCTCATAACTTAATGACTCCATATCCTTTATCAATTTTGTCGCCCTTCTCTGAACCCTTTCTAGTTCCAAATTATCTTTTTTATAGAGTGGTGCCCAGAACTGTACTGCACATTCAAGATAAGGTCTTACCAACGATTTATATAGTGACAAAATTACACTGTCTTCCCTTGTATCTATACCCCTTATTGTGCATGCCAATACTTTATTTGCCCTTGCATCTGCTTGTTGACATTGAGCACTATTGCTAAGTCTACTGTCTACGAGCACTCCCAAATCCTTTTCCATTATAGATTCTCCTAAATTATTTCCATTTAATTTATAGATTACGTTCTTGTTTTTGATCCCTAAATGCATAACCTTACATTTATCTATGTTAAACCTCATATTCCATTTGGCTGCCCAATCCTCCAGGTTATTTAAGTCCCTCTGTAGAGAAGCTACATCTTGCTCTGATTTTATTACCTTACAGAGTTTATTGTCATCTGAAAAAATAGAAACTTTACTCTCCGTCACCAAGGTCATTAATAAATATATTAAAAAGGTGTGGCCCCAGCATGGAACCTTAAGGTACTCCACTTAAAATGTTTGACCAATTAGAAAATGCTCCATTTATCACAACTCTCTGTTCCCTATTCTCCAACCAGTTTTTGATCCAAGTACAAATGTTGTTTCCTAGACCCAGTTCCCTTATTTTGTAAACCAACCTCTTGTGTGGCACTGTATCAAAGGCATTTGCAAATTCTAAGTAGACCACATCTACTGTTATACTCATGGAGTAATATACTACCTTACTTGTCCTTGTCATACAAGATATGTAGGCATAACAAGTAGGCCTCTCAAAGAGAGAGTCCTTGAACATACAGGCAATATCCACAATGCTGAAAACGATCACAGAAAATTTAAGGTACTTACCACAGTTGTTAAACACTTTCTAAAAGAGCATTGTGGTAATCCCATATATTTACAAGCTTATGGACTCAATAAAATTGAGATAGGTATTATAGGAGGAGATATGATAAAAGAACTGTTAAAGAAGGAATCCAGAATGATTTTCATGATGAATTCTGTTACTCTGAATGGCCTTAATGATGATAATAATTTATCTCCCTTTTTGTAATTGACAAATTATCTAATTTAATTTCATCCTATATTTTTTATAAATCTTGGATAATGTTTATCTAATCACTATTTATATAACAGATATTTCACTTTTACTATTATCATTAGATATCCACTAGTGTTTTTTCACACCTATATTTATTTGTTCAAAATAATTTTTGATTGTCACAAAATACCCTTAGCACCATATTTTCTTTCAAAATTATGCACATAGATTGTGATGGTCACTTTTCCTCTTATTAGCACTTTATATAAATCTGAGTTTATTATTAAATTTAATTTTCAATTTATTTAATATCACTCAAGTATTCATCATAAGAATCACCCAAATATAAAAAAATATTTGTCACTAGTTATTAACAATATCTTTTCAACTTATCACTTCCTTTTTTAATATTTACATTATTCAATGATATACACGATTAAGAGGATTTTTTAAATCACAACATTATTTACGATTAAACAAATTCCTAAATGTTACATCTAAAAATACTGACACTCATGTGTAAATTGATTAATAATTCGGATGACAGACTGAACACACATTGGGACAAAACATGATGAAGGTTCTTTTTCTGGAAAGATTTTTTGCCCAATTTTCTAATATATTTTAAGCCAATTTATTTTTTTATTTTTTCATCCCGTTTTTTAATTATTTTTTGTTTTTATTACATTTTTGAATATAATTTTGGTAAACTTGCAATTAACAGCAATATTAATAATAAATACCTCATATAATATACCTTAATAAATATTACGGAACATTATACCATGTGCATTAAAGACAAAAATATTATACTACCTATTATACACAGAAATAAGATGACATAACCGATAGAGTAAAATTAAAGGGATACTTACTAAATATCAGATGAACTGGATTGCTGCGGGATCCGAGGAAACCTAATAATAAACATGTAATAATACAAATTAATAAAGATTGAAGTTATACAGCTTATTAATAAATACAGCAAACTTAGTTTAAACTTAGTTTCCCCCTTTTTTAGACCATAGATATTATCAGATTGTATTTAAAATGCATCTGATTTGGGACTTATACCTGTCTACTGACACTGATAATTATTGTTATAACTTCGGAATGACGACTTTCATACTTACCTGGTCCTAATTACCAACATGGCAAATGATTGGCTGGAAGGGATTTAAAAACCCTGCTCACCCTCTGAAATGGCTTGCCTTGAGAAAGCTTAACAGCGAAACGCGCGTTGGTGTTTCACACTGGGAACTGTAACCCCGAAACATACATACTATATTATACAATCAACACTTGCGGTAATAGAATACTTGAAGTTTAAAGTGCTAATTTAGAAGCTGAATTGGAAAAAAGCTATGTAGTTACAGAATATAGCTTATGAATCAAGTGATCAGTACTGCTAGCACTCGTCTGATGTGCAAGTGATCAGTACCGCTTGTACTCGTCTGATGTGTCATTAATCTTATTTAACTTATTACAAGCGACTACTAATATTATCCTAAGAACAAGCAAATTCAGTAAAAGATAATCTTATTTGTGGAGAATTAATAAGCATACTGAGTTAATTGAACAAATACATGTAACAGCTCAGGAATGAGTGAACATTATCAGTAAATGCATCTCTGATCGTAAAGCTACATAGTCAATGTATTTCAATATACTGTTTTAAATACTCCAAGGGAACTTGCTATTAAGTGTTGAGAATTGCAAGCATGTATCAATTATTCCACTCAGCTAGCATTACACCTATCTTAGTGTACCCAATACGGAGTTAATCTTTTAAGTCTCACACTTACCATCGTATTTTGCTTTCTATTTTTTCTCATTCAAGCTAATCAGAGAGCGGTACTAGAACATCAACATCATTTATTTATTGTACAGTGCTAGACTTATTCACTTCTTCATTAGTCGGCTTTTGATCTGGCTATTCATTTTTTATATTTACTATATGTAACTACGATTATATTGAGTCTTAGGCTATTAAACACAACTAGTGAAGACAAGAATTTAGTGAATATATATGAATGTTAATTAATAATAATAAGGGGTACCATTATAATATACTATTCAGTTCCTAGTGTGTTCTTTTAACACACTACATTACATTTATTCATTTTTATTCATCAATTCGCTGACATTATGATTTTAATATTGAAGAAAGATATTATTTTAATCCAATTTGGATCGGAGTACTCTCACAATATGCCAATAGTTTGAATAACTCTATTAAAAGGGAATTCCAGATATGTGCATCTTTTTATATACATACTTATTTCTTTGTTTTTTTACATATGCAGAGCCACCTACATGCAGTAAGAACCTATAGTTTTTGTGGGTCTTGACAGCAACACTTGATCGCTGCTGTCGGCCCGCATCTCGGTAGGTCAGTAATGAGCAAAAGCTTAACATTTACCAGGTAGTTTGCATGCGGCTGCAAATAGAACTCGAAATATGCCGCTCCTGCGTGAGCGTGCAGCTGCAGAGGCAATAGAGCAAGTTAAGGAGGAGACAGGGCTGAGATTGACAGGCATCAGTTCAGTTCAAGTAACCGCACTCTGCCATATTTACAAATGATTTATCAGTTATATCTAGCCCATAAAAAACAAGATGGCTTCTAATAAAATTAATTGGTTAAAGTCCAACACCTGCTAGGTCATATGATGTATGTGATTAGCTACGAGATTCATAAAAACCTTCTAGACAAGTTCATACGAATGTGGTGTAGAGGTGTGTTTATTTGGCCAATGATGGTGCATGTGTTGTATACGATATTTCACATTGCAAGCTAACATTATCTGGATGTCTTTATGTATGTTTGATACGATTTAAAATCTAGTGGGTCATATCGATTTCAACAGAGTGCCTCCACTTCCACCGCCGCTAATGCCGCCAAAAGGAGGAGGTCCAGGAGCAGGAGGCCTAGGCGGTATAAGAACAGGAGGAGGCCTAGGAGTGGTCCTGGAGGAGGAGTCCCAGGAAGTAGAGGGCCAGAAGGTGCAAATGTTTTCAGGGTCCCCATTACTTTTTTTCTAAACCACAAACCCAACAGGCAGAGAAGGAGCCACAGATGCTAGTTGCAGAAAGTAAGTATCGTGATTTTCTAACGTACGCAACTTTTTATTTTTTGCTTAGCCAGCATAAAAGTGTGGTCCTCTGAAACAGTTTTTGAAATTTTTTATTTACCCTACACCTGGTCACAGTTTACAATTCCGGAGGGTTCTGACATCATTGGCTTAATAAATTGTGGAGGAAGAAAAAACAAAACTCCCGCCACACACAATATATATCTACATGTGCCTGTACTGTGTACAGCATAATATGAACATTTGGCCAGAATTTCATTTAATATACCACTTGTGAACTCTACTGAGCTTGCAAAATGTGTGAACAAATTACCCCCATAGGGATAGCATATGTTTAATCTATGTAGTAAGAGTGCAATTTTAACTATTTATATTTCCTTTTTTCCAGCTGATGAAGAAGTGGTGACACATTGTCAGAGGCAACAACGCAATCAGTCAGCACCCATCAAACCTCATGCAGTTCCCCTGACCCAAGTTATCTTGAGACAATTGAAAAATAATAATAATAATAATAATAATAATAAAACACATACAAAAAAAGTAAAAAAAAACAAATTTTTTATTGCTATTTATTATAACTAATAAGAGAAAATTATTAGTCTAGTTATTAGTTAAAAAAAGTGTGTGTGTTTGATTAATATATATAACATGTGTTTTGTAGCTAATATAATGTGTGCCCTCATCCTCAAGGTGCTTCCAGCCCTGTACTGACAGCACTAGGACTGTTCACACTCCCCTGGGCTGTGGGTGTGAGGTAATAGCAATATAATTAATATCAATAAGCATTTTGTGCCTGGCATACTAGAGGCCTCAGGTGTAACAGATTCTGTATACTATATTACTAATCTTGATTAGCGCTGGCTTACCTGAGGTGCGGAGTCTAACGATCTCCCCGGTGTTCACCAAGAACCGCCGCAAGGCGGGGTGGGCTTCGCTGCCAGGAGTCGCAGGTCGCGGTCCCCAGGTTCGCCTCAAGATGTAGTACAGCGGAGTGAAGCGGTGGTAGCGGAGTCAACAAGCCAGTTCGGTACACAGGAATGGAGTCAGGCAGAATCAGAAGGCAACTCGGAGTCAACAAGCCAGGTTCGGTACACGGGTCACAAGAATAGGAGAATGGTCAGCAAGCCGGGTCGGTACACAGGGAATAGAGAGCCAGGGAAGTCAAACAGGCAGAGATCAGCACACAGGAGACACAGGAAACAGGAAGACACTGCAATCCACGAAGAGCAGGAGCCAGGAACAGGTAAGTGTTGCTCTGACACTCAGCGAGTGTCAGAGTGAGGTTTTTATACAGAAGGGGATTCAAAATCCCCGCCTCTAGGTTGTGGTCATGTGACCGCCTCCGGGTGCGGTCACATGGTCCTGAATGCGGAAGTGCGGCTGGACGGAGCGGCGGGGATAAGGTAAGTCCGTAACAGTACCCCCTGCCATAAAGGTGGACTCCGAACACCTAATAGGGTTTCAAAGGAATTTTTTTATGGAAGGATTTAAGTAGACGGGGAGCATGTAGGTCAATGGCTCTTACCCATGAGCGCTCCTCAGGGCCGTAACCCTTCCAATCCACCAAGAACTGTATGGCACCTTGAACTTTACGAGAATCTAGGATAGTTTTAATCTCGTATTCCACTTGATCCCGATCCACAGCAGGAGGAGGAGTTCTGGATGAGGTGGAGAATCTGTTGGTTACCATCGGTTTTAACAAGGAGACATGGAAGACATTGGGTATGCGTAAGGAGGGAGGCAGACTCAATCTAAAGGCTACGGGATTAATAATCTCAGATATAGCAAATGGGCCAATAAACTTGGGAGCAAATTTTTTACTGGGAACCTTTAAACGAATGTTCTGGGTGGATAGCCATACCCTGTCACCAACTGCAAAACTTGGAGTCATTCTTCTCCTTTTATCGTAGAATTTTTTGGAACGAGTAGTTGCTTGTTTTAAGTTTGTCTTGGTTTGTTCCCAAATATCAGAGAAGTTACGAACCAGAGAGTCCACTGCTGGAACTTCAGAAGATGAGACTTGAGAGAAGGTGGGTAGTCTAGGATGGCAGCCATACAGAACAAAAAAGGGGGAGTTAGAGATGGCCTCATGAAAATGGTTGTTATGGGCGAACTCGGCCCAAGGGAGAAGGTCCACCCAGTTGTCTTGGTTACTAGAGATAAATATTCTGAGAAACTTCTCTAATTCTTGGTTGGTTCTCTCAGTAGCCCCATTGGACTGGGGATGATATGCGGAAGAGAAGTCAAGCTTGATCCCGGATTTATTGCAAAAAGACCGCCAAAATTTTGATATGAATTGTGATCCCCTATCGGAGACAATATGTTGAGGACAGCCATGGAGGCGAAATATTTCTTTAATAAAAATATCGGCTAAGGAGGAGGAAGAAGGAAGGCCTTTGAGAGCAATAAAGTGGGCTGTTTTAGAGAAGCGATCCGTGACCACAAGCACTACAGTACAGGATTTGGAAGGGGGAAGGTCCGTGATAAAATCCATGGAGATCTGTGACCAAGGGTAATCAGGAATGGGTAATGGGAGCAAGCATCCATAAGGCTTCTTCCTAGAGGTCTTGTGTTGAGCACATTTGGAACAAGCAGCAACAAATCTCTTCACATCCTCCAGCAAGGAAGGCCACCAGTAGCTTCGGGACAATAAGTCCCAGGTCTTGCGAATGCCGGCATGCCCAGAGAAGAGTGAGTGATGAGCCCAGTGAAGGAGCCGGGTGCGTAGATGTGGCAAGATGAATGTTTTGCCTGGAGGACAACCCTTTTTCAGGTGTGTAGCTGCCAATACTTGACATGGATTTACAATGAATTTCTTATCTTCCGAGGATTCCATGTCAGCTGGATCAAAAGAGCGAGATAAGGCGTCTGCCTTCGTGTTCTTAGATCCTGAGTGAAAAGTGATGTTGAAATCAAAGCGTGAGAAGAATAAGGACCACCTTGCTTGACGAGGATTTAGACATCGGGCAGTGCGTAAGTAAAGCAAATTCTTATGGTCGGTATATATGGTGATAGGGAATTGCGCTCCTTCTAGTAAATGTCTCCATTCGGAGAGAGCCAATTTGATGGCCAGGAGCTCTTTGTCGCCAATCCCATAATTCCTCTCAGCAGGTAAAAAGCGACGGGAAAAGAATCCGCAGGGATGAAGTTTTCCAGAAGGACCTCGCTGTGATAGTACGGCTCCTGTGCCAACAGAAGAGGCATCTACCTCCAGGACAAAGGGACGAGAACAATCTGGCTGTTGAAGAATGGGTGCGGATGAAAAGAGAGACTTTAATAATATAAAGGCTTGGATAGCCTCAGAGGACCAAATACCAGCATCAGCAGATTTGCGGGTCAGTGCTGTGATGGGAGCCACGAGAAAGGAGTACCCCTTGATAAATTGACGATAATAGTTGGAGAATCCTAGGAAGCGTTGAGTGGCTTTAAGGCCTGAAGGTTGGGGCCAGTCAAGTATGGCTTTCAATTTTGTGGGATCCATCTGTAGACCGGTGCCCGAAATAATATATCCCAGGAAGGGAATTTGTCTCTGCTCGAAGGTGCATTTCTCCAATTTGCAAAATAACTGATTTCTTCGGATACGAGAGAGGACCTCCAATACATGAGTACGATGAGATGCTAGATCTTGAGAAAAGATGAGAATGTCGTCCAAGTAGATGACTACAGATTGGTACAAGAGGTCTTGAAACAGCTCATTCATAAAGCTCTGAAATATGGCTGGGGCATTGCATAGCCCGAAAGGCATGACCAGATATTCAAAGTGGCCGTCTCGGGTGTTAAACGCCGTCTTCCATTCATCCCCCTCCTTAATGCGTATAAGGTTATACGCTCCTCTGAGGTCAAGTTTAGAAAAGATGGTGGCACCCTTGATCCGGTCAAATAGTTCAGAAATCAGTGGCAGTGGATACCGATTTTTAACGGTAATGGCATTCAGGCCTCTGTAATCAATGCAAGGGCGGAGGCCCCCATCTTTCTTTTTTACGAAGAAGAAGCCAGCCCCAGCTGGGGAGGCAGACTTGCGGATGAAGCCCCTGTTTAGATTTTCTTGGATGTACTCCTCCATAGCCTTAGATTCCGGGAGGGAAAGGGGGTAAACACGGCCCCTGGGAATGGGTTTACCAGGTATCAGATCAATGCCACAGTCCCAGATTCTGTGAGGGGGAAGTCTAGTGGCCTCTTGTTGACAGAAAACATCAGAGAAGGTTTGGTATGGCTCAGGCAGGAGAGTCACAGGAAATTCTTGGGTACGTCTGGGACTATTCGGGGGAACCACTCTCTGTAGGCAGCGAGAGAAGCAGGACTGTCCCCAGGACAATATGTGACCAGATTTCCAGTCCAAGGTGGGAGAGTGGGCACGAAACCAAGGAAGTCCTAGGATGACTGGGTTGGTAGATCTTTGTATTACTAGAAAAGAAATCTTCTCCCGATGAAGTGCTCCTATCTGAAGTAGAAGAGGAATAGTGCGTACCAGGATGGACCCCTCAGGGATTCTTCCCCCATCAATGGCCATCAGAGAGATGGGTTGTTCCAAGGCTTGTGTGGGAATAGCGAATTGTTTAACTACTGTGGCGGAAATGAAATTTCCTGCGGCTCCGGAATCTAGAAGAGCCGACTGCGGGAAGGTCTTTTGTCCTAACTGAAGGGAAATGGGAATAGACAGGCAATCATTACTATTGGGAACTGACTGACACTGAGAAAAGAGGCCCAACGACACAGCTCCAGAACTCGTTAGGCCCTGTCGTTTCCCGAGCGTTTGGGACAAGAACTCAGAAGATGGCCACTCTCTCCACAATATAAACACAGCTTGTTCCGAAATCTCCTCTCCCTCTCTTCGGCTGATAAGCGGGTCCTCCCAAGTTGCATGGGCTCTTCAGGGGGAAGAACAGGGGTTTGGAAGTTGGGGGCCAAGCGAATCATGCTACGCCGCGACTGTTCCTTCTCAGAATTACGTTCCTTGAAACGCAAATCAACTTTGACACAGAGGGAGATAATGTCGTCCAAAGACGTAGGGAGTTCCTGGGATACCAACTCGTCTTTGATTCGGTCTGAAAGGCCCTGCCAGAATGTAGCTACTAGAGCCTCATCGTTCCAGCGAAGTTCAGAGGCCATGGTTCTGAAGAGGACCGCATACTGCCCCACGGACTGGTTTCCCTGGCGGAGACGTAGTAAGCCGGAAGCGGCATTGGACACCCTTCCTGGCTCATCAAATATTTTCTTGAAGGTGGACAAGAAGAGGTTGAAGTTATGTAGAATGGGGTCGTCCCTCTCCCACAAGGGGGAAGCCCATGCTAAAGCTTGACCGGACAATAACGAAATCACATAGGCCACTTTCGTTTTTCCGGAGGGGAAGTTCCCAGGTAGAAGCTCGAATTGTATGGAGCATTGATTTAAAAAACCTCTGCAATTTTTAGGGTCTCCATCGAACTTAGGTGGGTTAGGCAACCGTAGCTGCGAGGAAGAAGCTGCTGCTGCGGCCTGAGGTACAGGGGCCACTGCCGGCCCAGGTGATCCACCAGCCACTAGGGTGTTCTGGACAACATCCAAGCGAGTGGATAGACTATTGAGGAATTTTAAAAGTTGCTCTTGGTTAGCTTCTTGTTTATCCATCCTTCCTACTAAATGCTCCAACAGATCTTTAGCTGTGGTATCCATGGTCAGAGCAAACTGTAACAGATTCTGGATACTATATTACTAATCTTGATTAGCGCTGGCTTACCTGAGGTGCGGAGTCTAACGATCTCCCCGGTGTTCACCAAGAACCGCCGCAAGGCGGGGTGGGCTTCGCTGCCAGGAGTCGCAGGTCGCGGTCCCCAGGTTCGCCTCAAGATGTAGTACAGCGGAGTGAAGCGGTGGTAGCGGAGTCAACAAGCCGGTTCGGTACACAGGAATGGAGTCAGGCAGAATCAGAAGGCAACTCGGAGTCAACAAGCCAGGTTCGGTACACGGGTCACAAGAATAGGAGAATGGTCAGCAAGCCGGGTCGGTACACAGGGAATAGAGAGCCAGGGAAGTCAAACAGGCAGAGATCAGCACACAGGAGACACAGGAAACAGGAAGACACTGCAATCCACGAAGAGCAGGAGCCAGGAACAGGTAAGTGTTGCTCTGACACTCAGCGAGTGTCAGAGTGAGGTTTTTATACAGAAGGGGATTCAAAATCCCCGCCTCTAGGTTGTGGTCATGTGACCGCCTCCGGGTGCGGTCACATGGTCCTGAATGCGGAAGTGCGGCTGGACGGAGCGGCGGGGATAAGGTAAGTCCGTAACATCAGGATGACCAGACTGCTGTGTGGGCATGCTGGCGCTTGTAGTATTATAAGCAATTGGATATCCATGGCTGCCAAGGCATGTTGGCACTTTGGGATTTACAAGTGCCAGCATGCTCAGGCATCCCTGTAGGTCAACATAGCAATTTAAAAACAAAATCCACAAGGGTAAACAGATTTAAATACAAATTACAAACACCACTACACAACCCTCATTTTCAATCATTATTGCACACATACATCAAATGATTTTCATCTAATATCCCTGTATTCTTTGCTGTGACAAACAAGGGTAGACAATAATAAACTAGCTCCTAAGAGCTCCACTGCAATGTTTCTATTCCTAACAGGCTTCTCATTCACATGCATAGTGTATCATACGTTGCTCCAAGAACTATCTAGCAGAAGCAAGAATTACAAAGACAGATGGAGGAGCACTGTAAGCCATTGTGAACATTGCGTAAAGGCTACTACTACTGAAGTCATCAAGTAACATATGTAGCGATCCTTTTTGACTTCGGGAGTGCACAGAGCCAAGTTACGTGCATTTCACACCAAACACAGGTTGCGCTTAGTATGCGTGCCTAAATAACCCATACTGCATAACTGGCTCTGGCTGTTAAATTGTGAAGAGTCCCACACAAAATAGGGAAGCAAAAATTGAGGTTAATGTTTCTTTTAATGTATAAATTTGTCTTATGTCATTCAGTTACTTAACAATGAAACATTACTTAGTGCCTATGAATTTATCCCCCCCTATGTTTGCAATTATGTAATACTTCCCAAAAGGAGTATTATTTAACCATAAAAATTTCAGTGTTATAGTATTCTTTTTTCATGTGTACTGGAATGTAAATGAGACCACACAACGTTTCCCAAGCTAAACAGAGAGGCTTAGCACAAGAGCAAACATTTGCTGACCATTAGGGGAACAGGAAATACAGAGAAGGATTCAATTATAAGTGAAACTGTTAAATTGTTCTAGATACCTGGTTTGATCTAAAATATTTTCTGCTTCAATAACTTTAGACTAATTTTATATTGTCTTATATATTTCCTTGTTTAAAAAACACTACTACTTTAGATTAAATTAGACATCTCAAAGCGAATTTACAAAACAAAAATACAGTAAATAATTTGCATGAATGTGATTCACTTTACAAACCTTGTGTCACTCACCGGACTGTGAGTGCTTCTTCCCGGACTATTAGGAACCGAGGACGTCCTCTATCCTGAGGGACTGCGCATGCGCAGCCCTTTCCAAACCTTCAGTGTATGTTCCTTTAACTTAATTGGCAGATCAGGCAACCTCCCTATATTAAGCACCTGTGGTCAACACCACGTTGCCTGATCTTGGAGTCTCATTCCCCATGAGTCTCTGAAGGTGTTCCTGTGTTTCCTGTTTATTCAGCCCTGCTGATTCTGTGGTTTCCAAACCACTTCTACCTCTGTGGTTTCCAAACCACTTCTGCTACTGTGGTTCCCATACCACTTCTACCATCTACTGTATCATCGTGACTGTGAGCTGATTCCTATCCGCTGCCTCCGTGCACTACAGTCTTCTAATCACTTCAACTCTACCAGGTATCATTGGGACTGTTAGCTGATGCCTATCCGCTGCCTCCGTGCATTACAGGCTTCAACCACATCCACTCACCTGTTCATGATTGTGACTGCCAGCTGATTCCTATCCGCTGCCTCCGTGCACTACAGGCTTCAACCTGCTACTCGTCTGTGTTTCATCATCGTGACTGTTTGGCTGATTCCTATCCGCTGCCTCCGTGCACTACAGTCTTCAACCTGCAACTCGTCTGTGTTTCATCGTGACTGTTTAGCTGATTCCTATCCGCTGCCTCTGTGCGCTTCAGTCTTCAGTCCTTGTCTACTCTACCGTGTTTCCTTGAGTCTGCTGCCACTATTGCTACCCGCTACTCTCCGTGATCATCTGTTCCAGTTCAACTCTGCTCCGGTGTCCCATCGTTACTGCACCTGCTGGTTGCTATTGGTTACCTCCGTGTTCCCGCAGAGACCCGCTGCTGTTACTTCTCAGCGCTACTCATCCATCTACTGCTGATCCGCTCTCCACGCCTTCCTGTGTTCCCTGCTGGTCTACCTACCTGTGCGCTGCACCTGCTAGACCCCTGCTTCACCCATCCAGGGACTTGTATCCTGCTGGCCTCCTGCCCTTCAGGTATCTCTGCACTCCTGTCTGACTGCCTTCTCCTGAACCACGGTATGCATACTTCCCATTGACTGTGCTGTGTATTGCATACCTTGCTGGACTGTGTTGGTTCTCCTCTGGAGTGTACTATCCGCTGAGTCTATTGCCATCATTGACTGTGTTATCTTATGCCGGATTACTTCAAGAGACCTTCTATATTGGCAGTGTTGTTCAGTCATTTATACATTTATATTGTGCATATTACTGTGGATCAAAGTCAAGGTGCCCGTGTATATATTGTGTTGCAGTCTCTCCCCGTGCACCTCCTCACATATATATTCAGTAGTACAACTTGCTAGCCGCAGACCACTGACTCCTGTTTACAGTTTCACCTGTTCCAGTATCCTCTCACATAGCAGTGGTACAACTTGCTAACGCAGACCACTGACTCCCCGGATACCTCCACTTGGATTCCATTCCTTCACTCTGACAGCGGTACAACTTGCTATCCGCAGACCGCTGACTCTCATCACCTCCTCGTTTCTGTTGGACATTCCTCCTCACTATAGCAGTGGTACAACTTGCTACCGCAGACCACTGACTACCTTCACATGTCCTTTGTCCATACAGTTCCTCGTGTATTACTACCTCCATATTGCCAGTGCTGCTAGTCATAGACTTTCCTGAGCATCTCATCATCTGCTATTTCCTGTTCCGTGATCACCCTGCTACCAGAGTACCATATTACCACCTATACTGCTCTGGTAAGCCTATCACCTGGTGATCCCTGGGTAAAGACTCCTAGTGCCCGTGACAGTAAGATCAGGCCATGACAGACCCAGATACGGAACCTACTGCTAAAGAGATGCTGCAGCATCTGGTCAGCCGTGTGGAGCAACAGGATGCTCGCCAACAGCTGTTACTTCAATGTTACCAATCGTTAACCTCCCAAGGAACATCTGGACAGACTGTTACAGCTAGTATTGAAGCTCCTGTGCTTTCCTCCGTTTCCCCAGTGCCATCCCAGGTGTCTACAGCTCCTACGCTTCACCTGCCTACTCCGTCAAAATATGACGGGGACCCCAAAACTTGTAGAGGTTTCCTTAACCAATGTTCAGTCCATTTTGAACTCCAACCTCAAAATTTTTCTACCCATCGTTCCAGAGTGGCCTATCTTATCTCATTGTTTTCTGGACAAGCCCTGGCTTGGGCCTCCCCTCTGTGGGAAAGAAACGATCCAATTCTACAAGATAGTGCCAAATTCATTTCCACGTTCCGAAGTGTGTTCGATGAACCAGGTCGTGTGACCTCCGCTGCTTCCAGCATTCTTCGTTTGCGACAAGGCTCCCATACAGTAGGACAGTATGTCATTCAATTTAGGATCTTAGCCTCTGAACTTCAGTGGAACACTGAAGCATTAGTTGCCGCCTTCTGGCAGGGGCTCTCCGATAAAATTAAAGATGCACTGACTACCCAAGAGCTTCCTTCGTCACTAGAAGATTTGATCTCTCTTTGCCATCGTGTAGACATGAGATTTCGTGAAAGAGAATCTGAGAAAACAACTTCTGCTAAAGCACCTCTTCGTTTAAACCCTCAATTTCGTCCAGTTTCACCTTCTGTGATTCCCATGGAGATAGGACGTTCCAAATTATCTTTAGAAGAGAGGAAACGAAGAGTAAAGAATAGACTCTGTATCTATTGTGCTGATTCCACACATATGCTCAGTTCTTGCCCTAAGAAATCGGGAAATGCCAGGCCCTAACTAGTTCTGGAGAGGTGAAGTTAGGGTCCCTGGAGTCCTCTCCATTGTCTATGAAATCTAAAGTCTGCGCTTTCGATGTTACGATTTCCTTTGCTACCAAATCCTTTGAGTCACAGGCATTGATTGATTCCGGAGCAGCAGGAAATTTCATTTCTAAATCACTAGTGAATCAATGGTCCCTACCAGTGATCACTTTAAAAACACCCATTACTGTGACGGCTATAGATGGATCACGTCTCATCAATGGTCTCATCACCCAGAGTACGTCTCCAGTAACCCTTCAGATTGGTGTACTACACCATGAAGAAATTTCGTTTTTAATTCTTCCTGTTACGACAAGTCCGATTGTCTTAGGCCTTCCATGGCTTCAATGTCACTCTCCCCAGATTGACTGGCGCACCCCTCAAGTTACGTCTTGGGGGCCTGAATGTCACCATCGTTGTCTCTCTCAAGTTATTCCTCTTAAAGTACAGCAATCTTCCATCTCATCTTCCTCCCCGGGACTCCCTCCTCAGTATGCTTCATTTGCCGATGTGTTTGATAAAGCTCAGTCTGAACGTCTTCCTCCTCATCGTTCTTGGGATTGTCCGATCGACCTTCTACCTGGCAAGACTCCTCCCAGGGGTCGGGTCTATCCTCTCTCGTTACCTGAAACTCAAGCCACATCTGAGTACATACAGGAGAATCTCCAGCGTGGGTTCATTCGACCTTCCACCTCTCCCGCTGGAGCTGGGTTCTTCTTCGTCAAAAAGAAGGATGGATCATTACGCCCTTGTATAGATTTTCGTGGACTCAACGCCATTACTATCAAGAATCGGTATCCCATTCCGCTGATCACTGAGCTATTTGATCGCATCAAGGGAGCTCGGATATTTACTAAGTTGGATCTTCGTGGTGCCTACAATTTAATTAGAATCCGTTCCGGTGACGAATGGAAGACCGCGTTTAACACCAGAGATGGGCATTACGAATATTTAGTAATGCCCTTCGGGCTGTGTAATGCCCCCGCGGTTTTCCAGGGTTTCATCAATGAGATCTTTCGGGACTTATTATATGTATGTGTCGTTGTCTACCTGGACGACATATTGATCTTCTCACAGGACCTGCCTTCTCATCACCAACATGTGGCAGAGGTCCTCTCCAGACTACGGAAAAACTCGTTGTTCTGTAAATTGGAAAAATGTTCATTTGAGTTACCCCAGATTCCATTCTTGGGGTATATAGTTTCCGGAGTTGGCCTGAAGATGGATCCAGACAAAGTAAATGCTGTACTACATTGGCCTCAGCCAACTACTCTTCGTGCCATCCAGCGTTTTTTAGGTTTTGCCAATTACTATAGACGCTTCATTCAAGACTTCTCATCCATTGCATCTCCCATTGTGGCCTTAACTCGGAAAGGGGCTAATACTAAGCAATGGTCATCTGAGGCTCTCCAAGCCTTTCAAATCCTCAAAGAGTCCTTCTCGTCTGCTCCCATTCTGCGACAACCTGATGTGACACTCCCCTTCTTCCTAGAAGTAGATGCCTCTAATGTGGGCTTAGGAGCTATTCTCTCCCAACGCTCGGAGCAACAAAATTACATCCTTGTGCCTTCTACTCTCGGGGTCTTCTGCCCGCAGAGAAAAACTATACTATCGGGGACAAGGAGTTGCTGGCCATCAAAGCTGCATTAGAGGAATGGAGATACTTGTTGGAAGGAGCTCGCCATCCGGTGACGATCTTCACGGATCATAAGAACTTGTCATATTTGCAATCTGCTCAATGCTTGAACCCTCGTCAAGCAAGATGGTCTCTTTTCTTTTCCCGTTTTGAATTAATTATAACCTTCAAACCAGCTGCTAAGAACAAGAAAGCTGACGCTCTATCTCGAGCTTTTGTGACGTCCTCTGATGTAGAAGAGGTTCCCAACCATGCTATTCTAGACCCCAAATGTATTTCTCTGGCTGCTTCATCCACCAAAATGCTACCATTTGGGAAGACCCTCGTGCCTCCTACTCTGAGGAGGAAAATCCTTTCGTGGTTTCATGCCTCTCGTTTTTCTGGACACGCCGGTGAACATAAGACCTTTGAGATTCTCTCTCGTAGTTACTGGTGGCCTTCAATGAGGAGAGACGTCAAAGAGTTTATTGCTTCCTGTGATTTATGTTCTCAGTTCAAATCCTCCCGCAGAACTCCAGCAGGGTTGCTGCGACCACTACCCATTCCGTCCAAGCCTTGGACCCATATTAGTATGGATTTCGTTACTGATTTGCCACCAAGTAAGAATCACAATACTATTTGGGTAGTGGTAGACAGATTTTCGAAGATGGCTCATTTCGTCCCTCTGTCCGGTTTACCTTCCTCGTCTACTCTGGCTGAACATTTCATTAAAGAAATCTTCCGCATCCATGGATGTCCGTCTGAGATTGTGTCAGATAGAGGAGTACAATTCGTTTCCAGATTCTGGCGGGCCCTTTGTAAAACCTTGGGCATACGATTAGCACTCTCATCGTCTTACCATCCGCAATCTAACGGACAAACGGAACGAGTCAATCAAGATCTTGAGACTTTTATTAGGATGTTCTCTTCAGCCAACCAAGACAACTGGGTAGAATTGCTCCCTTGGGCTGAATTCGCCCATAACAACATGTACCATGAGTCATCATCCAAAACTCCATTCTTTGTGGTCTACGGTCACCATCCGTCTTTTCCGGAATTTCCTGCCCTCCCACCCACCCAAGTTCCTGCTGTGGAGACTGCTTGTCAGACCTTCAAAAATATCTGGTCTCAGGTCAAAACCTGTTTAAAGAAGACATCTAACAAATATAAGTCTTTCGCAGATAAGAAGAGGCGGGCTATTCCACCACTAAAAATTGGAGATCGGGTTTGGTTATCTACCAAAAATATTCGTTTGAAGGTTCCATCTATGAAATTCGCCCCTCGTTTTATTGGTCCATATAGGATCATTCAAGTTATCAATCCAGTATGTGTTAAACTTCTTCTTCCTAAGAATCTTCGGATTTCCAATGCCTTCCATGTGTCCTTACTCAAACCTCTTATTATCAATCGTTTCTCGACTCCTCCCTCAGCACCGCAGCCAGTTCAAGTTCATCAGGAGGAGGATTTCGAGATTACTGAGGTATTGGATGCAAAAATTTCGCGAGGAGTCCTCCGTTTCCTCGTTCATTGGAAGGGCTTTGGTCCTGAAGAGCGTTCATGGATCAAAGCTGAAGATCTTAATGCTCCTGCCCTTCTGAAGAAGTTTTATTCCAAAAATCCGGACAAGCCCGGTTCCAGGCGTTCTGTGCCCACCTTTAAAAGGGGGGGTACTGTCACTCACCGGACTGTGAGTGCTTCTTCCCGGACTATTAGGAACCGAGGACGTCCTCTATCCTGAGGGACTGCGCATGCGCAGCCCTTTCCAAACCTTCAGTGTATGTTCCTTTAACTTAATTGGCAGATCAGGCAACCTCCCTATATTAAGCACCTGTGGTCAACACCACGTTGCCTGATCTTGGAGTCTCATTCCCCATGAGTCTCTGAAGGTGTTCCTGTGTTTCCTGTTTATTCAGCCCTGCTGATTCTGTGGTTTCCAAACCACTTCTACCTCTGTGGTTTCCAAACCACTTCTGCTACTGTGGTTCCCATACCACTTCTACCATCTACTGTATCATCGTGACTGTGAGCTGATTCCTATCCGCTGCCTCCGTGCACTACAGTCTTCTAATCACTTCAACTCTACCAGGTATCATTGGGACTGTTAGCTGATGCCTATCCGCTGCCTCCGTGCATTACAGGCTTCAACCACATCCACTCACCTGTTCATGATTGTGACTGCCAGCTGATTCCTATCCGCTGCCTCCGTGCACTACAGGCTTCAACCTGCTACTCGTCTGTGTTTCATCATCGTGACTGTTTGGCTGATTCCTATCCGCTGCCTCCGTGCACTACAGTCTTCAACCTGCAACTCGTCTGTGTTTCATCGTGACTGTTTAGCTGATTCCTATCCGCTGCCTCTGTGCGCTTCAGTCTTCAGTCCTTGTCTACTCTACCGTGTTTCCTTGAGTCTGCTGCCACTATTGCTACCCGCTACTCTCCGTGATCATCTGTTCCAGTTCAACTCTGCTCCGGTGTCCCATCGTTACTGCACCTGCTGGTTGCTATTGGTTACCTCCGTGTTCCCGCAGAGACCCGCTGCTGTTACTTCTCAGCGCTACTCATCCATCTACTGCTGATCCGCTCTCCACGCCTTCCTGTGTTCCCTGCTGGTCTACCTACCTGTGCGCTGCACCTGCTAGACCCCTGCTTCACCCATCCAGGGACTTGTATCCTGCTGGCCTCCTGCCCTTCAGGTATCTCTGCACTCCTGTCTGACTGCCTTCTCCTGAACCACGGTATGCATACTTCCCATTGACTGTGCTGTGTATTGCATACCTTGCTGGACTGTGTTGGTTCTCCTCTGGAGTGTACTATCCGCTGAGTCTATTGCCATCATTGACTGTGTTATCTTATGCCGGATTACTTCAAGAGACCTTCTATATTGGCAGTGTTGTTCAGTCATTTATACATTTATATTGTGCATATTACTGTGGATCAAAGTCAAGGTGCCCGTGTATATATTGTGTTGCAGTCTCTCCCCGTGCACCTCCTCACATATATATTCAGTAGTACAACTTGCTAGCCGCAGACCACTGACTCCTGTTTACAGTTTCACCTGTTCCAGTATCCTCTCACATAGCAGTGGTACAACTTGCTAACGCAGACCACTGACTCCCCGGATACCTCCACTTGGATTCCATTCCTTCACTCTGACAGCGGTACAACTTGCTATCCGCAGACCGCTGACTCTCATCACCTCCTCGTTTCTGTTGGACATTCCTCCTCACTATAGCAGTGGTACAACTTGCTACCGCAGACCACTGACTACCTTCACATGTCCTTTGTCCATACAGTTCCTCGTGTATTACTACCTCCATATTGCCAGTGCTGCTAGTCATAGACTTTCCTGAGCATCTCATCATCTGCTATTTCCTGTTCCGTGATCACCCTGCTACCAGAGTACCATATTACCACCTATACTGCTCTGGTAAGCCTATCACCTGGTGATCCCTGGGTAAAGACTCCTAGTGCCCGTGACACCTTGGTTTTAATATGTTGTAAACAATTTCCTTAAATACATTGCATTTTCTTTTAGCTAAAAATTTATGTGGCAAGGAAATTAATCTAAAGGGTATTTTTAGGGTTAATATTTAATCAAATAAACTAATTATAGGTTTATCTGGTCACAAAAGGATCATTTCACTGAAAAATAGAAGTTGCTAATATTAACTTAAAATGAATAAAATGCAGAGGAAAATAGCTTTACTAGAATATTCATTCAGTGCAATTGATAAAAAAAACATACCTTGACTAACCTTGAGTGGTGTCCTAACATTGGATATTCAAGAAAAAAAGGTAGAAAATGCAAATTAAATCAAGCTTAGACACTGTCATTTAAGCAGAGAAAAGTTCAATATAGATGATTTATCTTCATAGACAAATGAAATCAGTGTCACTTCATCCATCAGAAATGTATAGATGCTTTGTCAGAATTTTTTTTTTTAAGTGTTGTCAAATGATTTTTTTTTTGCTGGGTTTCATTTTTTTTACTTATATTTTATATTGTTAAGAGTTGAAGGTCATCTAATTTGCTGTGATAATGCACTGTGCTGGAGTTGAGTCCCAGTTGCAATTTATTTTGACACTAGTTTATTTAATTTTTGAAAGTCAAAGAGTAACCTAAGATTCTTCATTTCACTGGTACCAAAATTTATGTGTACGTAAATTATTTTACCCTAAATAAATGTTGATTTCTTTAAAGGTTATTTATTCAAGAAGGTTTTACAAAGCAATTTATTAAATTATTATATATAATGACTTTTTAGTGTCCCATGTAAAGAGATAAAACAATAAACAAGTCATTCATAGGTTACTAAACAAAAGTGAATAAATGCCTCTAAAATAGTAAATCATTGCTGCTGATTTAGCTGAGATGGAAGTTTTAGATGCAATTTATAAATTTGCTTCTTTAGGACAATATCTCACTAACAGTGGAGGCTATTATTAAGTTAGATACCCAAAAAATTTTTCTTTAAACCAATGAACATGTTACAGTATTATACATCGCTTAACTATTGTTCCACAGTTTTTGTTTGATATAAAGGGCCAGATTAATTATAAAAAAAAAACACTTTACAAAGTAATTATTTTGCATACAGTTGTATAAAAGCAGGAACAGTATTTATGCCACTTAACAAGTCTGCAAATTAAACAACTGAAATTGAATATTAACATTTTAACATGTAAAAACCAAGTGATAGAATGAACAGTACTCAAAGTGGCAATGATAAAAATAGATGGAGAAAAAAGAGGATACAAATTCCTTTACTGGGCAACAATACTAGTATTACTAACAAAATCATAGTTAAAATAAAAAAAAAAATTCTAATCTGCAAAACAAATTAGAAATGTAAATTAATCAAGCTACCTATTCAAAAAATATATGATTTATTATAATTTGACTAAGTAGAAGATCTAGATCTAGAGAACAGATCTAGCTCCAACAATGTGTGCTTGGTCAGTCTCCCAGAAAGTCTTTCAGATGACAAGGAATGGTAAGTTAGGCATGCACCTACAAAAATGCTGACCAGGTAAAGACCTAACAGGGAGAAAGAGTCTCGGCAACCACCTACTAAAGCAAGCACGTTTATTACAGTCACTACAATCTTCACATGCCACGGCAAACCTTTATAAACTAAAATCTACCAAACGTAGTTAGGGTAAAACAGGATCTTAGAGAGCACATAGTAGGTTGGCCTGATTAATCAAAAACAGGATTTTATTTCGATTTTTATTTTAAATATAAGGAATACGATAAATGCAAATACATATGTGAAGATCAGAATCTTTCTTTCTAAAAAAATATGCAAGATGCAAGACAGACTGGTATGAAGATGTACTACTGTGACAAAGGTTTGAGCATATGCTTGACAGCTCTTATGGAACTATAAGTCAAAGCATGTCTTGCCATACACTTTTTTTTCATGCAAATAGTAAAGAGCAAAAAATATCTTAGCACTGGATTAGATTATCATATAATAATTAAATAAAGGTGATCACCATATAAGGATTTGCAGCATGGGGTAAGGGGTTCCTGACCACGGCCTTATCTGTGTGGAGTTTGTATGTTGTACGTGTTTGCGTGGGTTTCCTCTGGGTGCTCCGGTTTCCTCCCACAGTCCAAAAACATACTAATAGGTTAATTGGCTGCTATCAGAATTGACCCTAGTCTCTCTCTCTCTCTCTCTCTCTCTGTATGTTAGGGAATTTAGACTGTAAGCTCCAATGGGGCAGGGACTGATGTGAATGAGTTCGCTGTAGAGCGCTGCGGAATCAGTGGCGCTATATAAATAAATGGTGATGATGATGATCATGATATATTCTTTTTACCTTGTAATAATATTACATTATAAATTAACAACAGTTAAAAATAACATATAATGGCAATACCACAAAAAAATCAATTCATCTAAAACTGGCTATTAAAAGAAACATGCAGCATATAAATCTGGAAGCTATGACTGTTATCCACAGTTAATACTCTGGAAAAAAAAAAGTCAATCAATTTAAAAGTAAGAAGAATAAACAGGAACCAGGATAGATTTAATTTCTCATCTTCATTAAACCAAAAATCTAGATAGTGAGATCCAGATAATATATTATCTAGAAATACATATGTGAGCTTCAAGGAGAAAATAGCTTCCAACAATGTATTACAGAAGCCATGCAAAAGCATTTATATTCGTAGTTCTTTCACAGTTTAGCAAGCATGTTTTTTGTGAATTTGAGATCAGACACTTAAGTATAAACAATGTATCCACTTTCACTTACTCACAGCAGCTTCAAATTACTTTACTAAAGCTGGCTACATGCTTTTACATTTTATTTCAGATGTGATTTCTGTAATGATTTTACCAATGACTGAAAGTCCCAATGAGCCTGCCGATTCATGCGTACACACCTACCTGATTTACTGTCAGATCTGAGATTGTCAGCTCTCATAACCTACTGCTGAAGAGATTGTGACTCTGTACACATTTTACAGATATCTGCCATCTATGCAGTAATATGCAGACCTAATTTAATAAATGAGCTCAACCTCACCGCACATAAACACACTCAATTGTTGCACACAATGGAGATTCGACTTGTTTAACAGTTGTGGGGGTGAAAATTGTTAAAACCATCACAAGAGGGGGTGACTGATATATAAACTTATTTAAACAGGAAGTATACTGGATGCAGCAGCTGAACACCATTCATCCAGAGGGTCTTAATGAAGCACTGAAACTTAACAACATTCTACAAACTGAAGTATACTATTTATAATACTGTATAGTAATGTTTACCGGCACATTAGTGTTTGTCAATTTTAATAATTACTAATTTGCATTAATTTACATTTTATGGTTAATTCCCCTATGTAAACAACTATTTTTATTTCCCCCCTCATCCCATTATACCTTTTATTACTTTAAATTTTTTATTCATTATTTATTTGCTTCATCTCTATATATATTTTTATTATTATTTATTTTTAGATTTGCATTTTGGTTATGTTATTCAGAGATAATGTTATATTTTGTATAAGTCATTGCTACTGTTTACAGATGAAACGCGTTGAGATTTTGCTGTTTTATTACCATCGCTGATCAGATAGGCTTGTCATCTGCTTCTGGATGTGTAAGTTACTACTTTTATAATAAATGTGAACTTTTTTGGATACTACATCTGTGTCCCTCTGTATATTGATTGAGGTAACATATCGGTTAAACCTATGATGGCTGAAGATTGACTACATCCTCACGGTCTACAGGACATCCCTCCAGAGAAGCCATAACACTTTTTGTGTCTGGTACGCATATCTCTCCACTAGTGTGACCTGTTTATTTTTTTGCACTTTGCCTAATGGGACTATCTTGACTGCTACTTGGCTCTGTGTCATTCCCTACCATTTTTGCTATTTCTATCCACTTCAGATACTGTGGATATCCACATGGTGGAAAGTTTTGGCTCACTTTACTCTGGTGATTAGGTTCCTTTTCCACTTGATTTAGAGGATTGGCAGCCGCCCGCACAGGGGAAGTGTGATATATGAAGGAACCAGTTCAAGATATTGGACTTTACTAATATAATAGTACTGGTATAGTGTCATAGCACCGTTTATATCTATTTTGTGCATTTTGTGTTGTATTGGTGTTGTAGATACTAGGCAGCTGACACTACCAGTTTGTTAATAATGTGGACATTTGGGAATAGAGGTAACCAGAGGAATGAGTTCTCAAGTAAAATATTTGATGATAATATAGCTCCAGTAGAATCTAATAATGAACTGGATAATTTATTTTGGGATCTGGAGAAGTTCCTTATCAAAGAGACTAAACTATGGTGGGACATTAAGAGTTTGGAGCAGTATATTCAGGTTGATAGGGTCCCGAGAGGTTTACGACTCAATAAATCTCCTACTTTTAATTCTAGCGACCCGAATTTTCTCAAGGAATGGGACACTGTACTCCATGAATGTTCCAAGAAATTGATGCATTTAATCATACATGAGAAAAGGAAAATGGCTCTTATTTTAGAGACTGAGATACAGGCCAAAAAATGCACTATGAGTGGTTTCAAAGACCACAAAGATTTTACGATAAATGAACAAGTTCTAAGTAAGAAAATTAATCGAGTGGAAATGGAGGTAGCTAAGGTTAAAGAAAGAAAATATGCTAGAGATCGTAATGACTATAATAAGGATCAAATTAAAAACTGGAGGAAGTTTTCTAACATGACATATAGAAATAACACTGAGCCTAATAAGAGCATGAGGACGTCTGAGCCTTGGATGAGTGTTCCACATAGAAAGAGAGTTTGTACACCTAGGAACCCCCCTACTAGGAGACAGACGGATGTCAATACCTATAGAAATCGTTTCTCAGTCCTAGATAGGGCTGAGAGTGAGGTAGATGATTTTTTGTCCCCAGATCCGGCCGTAAGAGAGAGACACAAACATCCACTACAAGAAAATATCAGGCTAGCGTCTCCTCTAAAACGCAGATTTTTAGAGGAAGAGGAAAGCGAGGGGGCAACAAAACCTTTCAAAAGGAGATATATGTAGCCGAAGAGGCAAGATTGAAGAATAATGGTATTTTTAATCTTTCTACACATGTTATGTCTGATTCAGAAATTTCGGTTTTGGGGAAGGGTTTATCCTTTGCCCCTACTAAGAAATGTAATAAATTTGAATTATACATTGATATTAACAAGTTCGTTAGAAAATTGACACTTAAAAGGCACTTTGTGAGAAAAGAACAGGCAGTTCTAACGAATTATGATAATTCCTCCAAATCAGGTCTAAAAGCACCCTCCACATATTACCCCTTGGAATCCAAGAGTAGCTTTATAGAAATTTTTCAGACTTTGGTTACTGAAGATCTATGCCACTCAAAATTTACTAATTCTAAGGAGTATGGTTCAAACAATCTTAAACTCCATGAGGCTAAGGCTTTGAAGGATCTACAGTCCAATTTTGATTTGGTAATTAAGCAAGCGGATAAGGGGGGAGGAGTAGTGCTAATGAACAGGGATGACTATCTGGTGGAAGCCCTATGCCTTTTAAGTGATACAGCTTCTTATAGAAAGTTGAGTAAAGATCTTACAGAAGGATTTGTTTCTGAGTTAAGAGATATACTCACTACTGCGTTACATGATAATATTATTGTAAAGGATGAATATCAGTATTTGATAAGGAACTACCCGGTGGTGCCCATTTTCCACTTCTTGCCCAAAATACATAAAAGCCTTGTAAATCCATCCGGCCGTCCTATAGTGGCCGGTATCGATTCAGTTACTTCTAGGGCCTCAGAATATGTAGATTTATTCTTACAAAAGTATGTAGTACAGTTACCAGCCTATCTGAAGGACACTACTAGTGTCTTGAAATTATTTAGAGACTTCCCATGGAGAATGAACTATATATGGGTCACGATTGATGTCCAGGCTCTCTATACTTCCATTGATCACAAGAAGGGTATTGAAGCTTCCAGACACTTTTTGGATCTGGATGAGAATCTTACCCCAGCACATAAAGAATTTATTTGTGTCCTTATGAATCTTATTTTGACTCATAATTATTTTAAATTCATGGACCAATTTTATATTCAGACATGTGGCACAGCTATGGGGACTATTTTTGCCCCTAGCTTTGCCAATCTCTTTATGGGCCAATGGGAGGATTGCTATATATACCATTCGGAAAAATATAAGGATAATATCAAGTTTTACCGTAGGTATATTGATGATATAGTTATGGTTTGGGCAGGTGACCCGCAGTCTCTAGAAGAGTTTATAAGTTCTCTTGACAATAATGATTTTAACTTAAAGTTCACAGCTAAGTATGATTTTTTACAAGTGGAATTTTTAGATCTTATTTTAATTCAACAAGATGGCTGGGTTATTACCAAAAATTATTTTAAAAGTGTTGATGCTAATAGCTACCTACATTTCAAGAGCTGCCACCAGAAAAAATGGAAAACGAATATTCCGTTTTCCCAATTTAATTGTGTCAAGCGCAATTGTAGTGATCCTACAGTATGTAGTGAACAACTAGCAATTTATCATGATAGATTTTTGGAAAGAGGGTACCCCATGACTCTCCTTGCTGGAGCCCTCAATAAAGTTGACAATATAGACAGATCTTTACTATTAGATTATACCAAGAAAGAGCAGAGAGCCAATAAGGATGTGGTTAATTTCATTACTCATTATAGTAATGATGAAACTTTAATTAGATCAGCATTTTTGAGACATTGGGGCATCCTTAAGAAAGATCCGGTTTTAACCAATATCTTATCAGATAGACCCAATATAATTTTTAGAAAGAGCCGTAGTCTTAAGGATATCCTGGCTCCGAGTCTACTTCAAACTAATAGGAGTCGTCCTTCTACTACTTTCTTGGATTGCAAAGGAAGTATAAAATGTAATCACTGTAACGTTTGTCGTTATATGAATACTAATAACAAACAATTTTGTAATTCTGATGGGAGTAAGAGCTATACAATTTCTAGCCTTATGAATTGTATCTCTTCATCTGTGGTGTACCTTTTAGAATGCTCCTGTGGTTTAAGGTACGTAGGCAAAACAAAACGACTGCTTAAGTTACGCATTCAGGAGCATTTAGGAAATATTAAGAACAAAGTATTAAACCATTCTGTGCCTAAACACTTTTTTGATGTACACCATTCAGATCCCAAAAATTTAAAATTTCTTGCCATAGAACATGTGGTACAGGGTCCTAGAGGTGGTGATTTAGGTAAGAAGCTAGCGCAGCGTGAGATGTATTAGATCTATACACTCAATATGCTGTCACCCTCTGGACTGAATGAAAGTTTTGAAGTGGCTCCTTTTTTGTAACTAGATCCTTTTTATAATTAGAATTTTATGAACTTGATATCTATTTTAAGTGTGTCTTATTTAATTTTTAATTTTTAATTTTTAATGATGCATACTCAATTTGACTTTTAATTTATGCATATTTACCATTTAGGTTGTCTGCTATGTTTTTATGTCATTATATTGATGTATCTAATTAGTTTGTATAGTGTTGTATTGGTATTTACACTTGTAATTTAACTTAGTATGTCTAGACTTGTTCTAGGCATGTGTAGTGTACATATTATTGTGTACCGACCCGGCTTGTCAGTTAACCCTTCTCCTGCTGAATCCCTGGCTTATCTACATCAACTGATCTACTGTGTACCGACCCGGCTTATCAATTAACCCTTCTCCTGCTGAGTCCCTGGCTTATCTGCACCAACTGATCTACTGTGTACCGACCCGGCTTGTCAATTAACCCTTCTCCTGCTGAATCCCTGGCTTATCTGTATCAACTGATCTACTGTGTACCGACCCGGCTTGTCAATTAACCCTTCTCCTGCTGAATCCCTGGCTTATCTGCACCAACTGATCTACTGTGTACCGACCCGGCTTGTCAGTTAACCCTTCTCCTGCTGAATCCCTGGCTTATCTGCATCAACTGATCTACTGTGTACCGACCCGGCTTTTCAGTTAACCCTTCTCCTGCTGAATCCCTGGCTTATCTACATCAACTGATCTACTGTGTACTGACCCGGCTTGTCAATTAACCCTTCTCCTGCTGAGTCCCTGGCTTATCTGTATCAACTGATCTACTGTGTACCGACCCGGCTTGTCAATTAACCCTTCTCCTGCTGAATCCCTGGCTTATCTGCACCAACTGATCTACTGTGTACCGACCCGGCTTGTCAATTAACCCTTCTCCTGCTGAATCCCTGGCTTATCTGCATCAACTGATCTACTGTGTACCGACCCGGCTTCTTAATTAACCCTTCTCCTGCTGAATCCCTGGCTTATCTGCATCAACTGATCTACTGTGTACCGACCCGGCTTGTCAGTTAACCCTTCTTCTGCTGAATCCCTGGCTTATCTGCACCAACTGATCTACTGTGTACCGACCCGGCTTGTCAATTAACCCTTCTCCTGCTGAATCCCTGGCTTATCTGCATCAACTGATCTACTGTGTACCGACCCGGCTTGTCAATTAACCCTTCTCCTGCTGAATCCCTGGCTTATCTGCAGCAACTGATCTACTGTGTACCGACCCGGCTTGTCAATTAACCCTTCTCCTGCTGAATCCCTGGCTTATCTGCAGCAACTGATCTACTGTGTACCGACCCGGCTTGTCAGTTAACCCTTCTCCTGCTGAATCCCTGGCTTAACTACATCAACTGCATATAAAACATTATTTTATATGCCATTATTTTGTTTTTCCTGATTGTACATTTACAAGTTTCTACTTTTTTACCTGTTATTATTCTACTATTTATATGCCTTTATCTTGTTTTTCCTGATTTTATATTTACCAGCAACTAGTTTTACCTGTTATTATTCTTGCCTATTTCCATTGTCCTTATTACCTCTCCTTCTATTATTCTTTGCCTTCCACGCCCTAATTGGTTATTGTCCTCCATCTTGCTATTGTCTCCCTGCTTATTCTTACCTGTTATCCGCTGTCCTTATTATCTTACTGTTCTGCTATCATTCTTACCTGTTTTCATTGTCCTTATTATCTCACTGTACTATTGTTCCATGCCCTCCATGCCCTAATTCGTTATTATCTTCCACCTTTTCATTGTCTTCCTGCCTTTGTTCTTACCTGTTTTTCACTGTCCCCACTATCTCACTGTTCTGTTACTCTCTCTCCCTACTATGCCTCCCCGCTCTCACTCCATACCCATACTCTCCCCCCGCCCTACCTCTCCCGTTCCTCCCCGCCATCCCCCGCGCGCTGCTCATCTTGCTAACCTCATCCCCATTTCCCCCCTCTCCTCTCCCCCTTTCTTCTGTGCCCTCTGGAATGCCAGATCCGTCCGCAACAAGCTGACTGCTATCCACGACCTCTTTCTATCCAACTCCTTTAACCTTCTTGCCGTTACTGAAACCTGGCTCTCCGATTCTGATACTACTTCCCCCGCTGCCCTCTCCTATGGTGGCCTCTCCTTCACCCACTCCGCCAGGCCTGGTGCCCGCCCTGGCGGTGGAGTTGGCCTCCTCCTCTCCTCCACTTGTACTTTTCGTGTCATTCCCCCTGAACCCTCCCTCTCCTTCTCCTCTTTTGAAGCTCACTCCATCCGCCTCTTCTACCCCATCCATCTCCGCGTCACTGTCATCTACCGCCCCCCTGGCCCCACCTCCCTCTTCCTTGACAACTTTGCTAGCTGGCTTCCTCACTACCTCTCCTCCGATCTCCCCTCGATCATTCTCGGCGACTTTAATATCCCCATCGACAACCCCACCTACCCTGCTTCCAGCAAACTGCTCACCCTCTCTTCCTCCCTTGGTCTCACCCAATGGACCTCCTCCTCTACCCACTGCCTTGGTCACTCCCTTGATCTTGTCTTCTCCTACCTATGTAATCTCTCCGACTTCTCCATCTCTCCCTTTCCTCTATCCGACCACCATCTCCTCTCCTTCTCTCTCTCCTCTTCTCCTGCTCCCCTCCCCCTGCCCAAACCTACTCTGTCCATACGCAACCTCGATGCTCTTGACCCTGCCTCTCTGTCCTCCTCTCTCGATACCCTCCTTTCTCCCCTTTCCTCCCAGGCCTGCCCCAACCAGGCGGTCTCCCTCTACAATCACACCCTCACCTCCGCTCTGGACGCGGTCGCCCCTGCCCACTCCGTCCACCCCCGCTACTCGAAACCCCAACCCTGGCACTCCAAATTTACCCGCTTCCTCCAAAAATGCTCCCGTTCCGCCGAACGTCACTGGAGAAAATCCCGCTCCCTGGCTGACTTCCTCCACTTTAAATTCATCCTTTCATCCTACAGCTCTGCCCTCTCACTCGCTAAACAATCTTTCTTTAAATCCCTCATCTCTTCCCAGTCCTCTAACCCCCGCCGCCTCTTTGCCACCTTCAGCACTCTCCTGGCCCCCTCCCCTCCCCCCACCCCCTCCTCCCTGACTGCCTCTGATTTCGCCTCCTTCTTCTCCTCTAAAATCGAGGCCATCCGACTTGAAATCTCCTCCTCCACTCTCTCTTCCACCCCTCCCACTCTTCTGTCCTCCCCCCCCAACCACCTTCCCCTCCACTCCTTCCGTCCCACCACCGGCGAGGAAGTCCACTCTCTCATTTTATCCTCCCCCCCACTACCTGCCCCCTGGATCCCATCCCCTCCCACCTTCTTCGCTCCCTTTCCCCCACCACCTGCTCCCACCTCGCTCACCTCTTTAATCTCTCCCTCTCCACTGGCATCTTCCCCTCCTCCTTCAAACATGCTCTCGTATCCCCCATTCTTAAGAAACCTAATCTCGACCCCACTTCTCTCTCGAACTATCGCCCCATATCTCTTCTCCCTTTTGCCTCCAAAATTCTTGAGAGGCTCGTCTGCAGCCGTCTCACCTCCTACCTTTCTGAATACTCCCTCCTTGATCCTCTCCAGTCTGGTTTCCGCCCCCTCCACTCCACTGAAACTGCCCTGGCTAAAGTCACCAATGACCTCCTCTCTGCAAAAGCCAGGGGCCACTTCTCCCTTCTCATCCTCCTTGACCTCTCTGCAGCCTTTGACACCGTTGACCACCCCCTCCTCCTTCACACCCTCCAGTCTTTCGGCCTCTCCGGCCCAGTCCTGTCCTGGTTCACCTCTTACCTTACTCACCGTTCCTTCTCTGTCACCACCTCTGGGTCTCTCTCCCCCCCATCCACCCTTCCAGTCGGGGTCCCTCAGGGCTCTGTTCTGGGACCCTTACTCTTCTCTCTATACACCTCCTCCCTGGGTGAACTCATCAGCTCCTTCGGCTTCAGCTACCACCTTTACGCTGACGACACTCAACTATACCTCTCCTCTCCTGATCTCTCTCCCTCCCTCCTCTCTAGGGTGTCCGCCTGCCTCTCTGCCATCTCCTCCTGGATGTCCTCTCGATTCCTCAAACTTAACCTTGCCAAAACTGAGCTCATAGTTTTTCCTCCCTCTCATACCCCATCCCCTTCTGACCTCTCCATCACTGTCGACAACACCTCTATCTCCCCTGTCCCCCAACTTCGCTGCCTTGGTGTCATCCTCGACTCCTCTCTCTCCTTTGGCCCCCACATCCTCTCTCTTGCTAAATCCTGCCGCTTCCAGCTGCGCAACATCGCTCGCATCCGGCCCTTCCTCTCCCAAGATGCCACCAAATGCCTTATCCACTCTCTGATCATCTCCCGCCTGGACTACTGTAACCTCCTCCTCACTGGCCTCCCCCACTCTCATCTCGATCCCCTTCGATCCGTCCTTAACGCTGCAGCTAGGCTTATTTTCCTCTCTCGCCGCTCCTCTTTTGTCTCCCCCCTCTACCTAGCCCTTCACTGGCTCCCATTCCCCTTCAGAATCCTCTTTAAGCTCCTCACACTCACCTACAAGGCCCTCGCCAACTCCACTGCACCCTACATCTCCACCCTCCTCTCTATTCATGCTCCATCCCGCCCTCTCCGTTCTGCCTCTGACCGTCGCCTCTCTTCCCCCCTTATAACCTCCTCCCACGCGCGTATCCAAGACTTCGCCCGCGCTGCCCCCCTCCACTGGAACAAGCTCCCTCCCTCCATCAGAACTTCCCCTAATCTGTCCAGCTTCAAACGGGCCCTAAAAACCCACCTTTTTCTTAAAGCCTTTCTGTCTCCCACTTAACTTCCTACCTTATCTTCTGCCTCTGTCCCCCTACTCTCCCTCTCTCCCCTGCGTCTCTCTGTCTGTCCACCCCTCCCCTTAGATTGTACGCTCCTCTGAGCAGGGCCATCTCTCCTCCTGTTTCCACCACTTCTAACTCTGCTCTCCAGCTACTTAGCCCTCCTCCTCAAAGGTCCTCCACCCCACATCCACTTTCGCTCCCTCCTCCCCCCTGGGGGTCTCCCTGTCTTCCGCGCCCCCCTTCTTGGGCCCCGTCGTTTTCGGATCCTCCCTCCCCCTTCCCCGCCCTCTCTAGCTGTGCATTGAGCGTACTGAGTTGCTGTGTTTACTGTACTGTGCTGTCTCCCATTGTATTGTGATTTTGTTTGTCTCTGTACGGCGCTGCGGATGCCTTGTAGCGCCTTATAAATAAATATTAATAATATTAATAATAGTGTTATCGGCAAGCTGCCGATCGTGTTATATGTTTGTAGCTCTGTTTAGATATCTGGGTTTGACACTCGGATGTTTTGATATTTGTATAGCCGATTGATGGGTTTCTGAGCATGCCCAGGTGCCACACTTCCGGTGCACAGTGCGCACGCGCGATTTAGCGCGACGCACTATTTTCAGAGTACTATTTTTGACAGTCTAATTCTGTCAAGTATTGATTGATATAGCAGCTTATCATTTATGAGTTTTTCGGGCAGTTGTTCTGTATGTTAAGAAGCTGCTTGTGCTACTACATGTGGTTCTATTTTTATTATATCTAAGCCCAATATGGCCGCTAGTAGATGGATCCTGAGCATGCGCGGATGCCTCTTTTCCGGTTCGGAGTGCGCACGTGCAAAATGGCGTGACGCACTATTTATAGAGATGCAGTTTTTGATAGTATATATCTGTGTTTGCTCCTGATGAAGTCTGTTTACAGACGAAACACGTTGAGATTTTGCTGTTTTATTACCATCGCTGATCAGATAGGCTTGTCATCTGCTTCTGGATGTGTAAGTTACTACTTTTATAATAAATGTGAACTTTTTTGGATACTACATCTGTGTCCCTCTGTATATTGATTGAGGTAACATATCGGTTAAACCTATGATGGCTGAAGATTGACTACATCCTCACGGTCTACAGGACATTCCTCCAGAGAAGCCAAAACACTTTTTGTGTCTGGTACGCATATCTCTCCACTAGTGTGACCTGTTTATTTTTTGCACTTTGCCTAATGGGACTATCTTGACTGCTACTTGGCTCTGTGTCATTCCCTACCATTTTTTGCTATTTCTATTCACTTCAGATACTGTGGATATCCACATGGTGGAAAGTTTTGGCTCACTTTACTCTGGTGATTAGGTTCCTTTTCTGGATTCTCCTATTGGCTCCAATAATATACTGTACTACACTATTGTGCGCCTCCTCTTCCATCTTTTTTAGATACATATATATATATATATTCCCACCAAATTTCTAAGCTACACAAGCACTTATAAGTGTGCAACCAAAAGTGATAATGACAGAAAAAATTCTTTGTATACTCAGTACATGAGATGGCAGCTCCCAATACATTCGACACCTATCTGCAGGTATCAGCCTAACAAAATACCAAAAAATACAAAAAGAGAAAGGGGCGCCTTATATATATAAGATGTTCGCTAACCCCTGTGTTTTGGTTTTGCATGTGGATCTGGTTGTAAAAGGTTCGGATTTTGGTTTTATAACTGTTTATTACCAAAAAAATCTGTTCTCCAACTCGATTAGTGTAAATCGTCAGCATTCATATCTCCATCTCTACATGTATTCTTTGCTAAGGCCAAAATCTATCCTTCGTCAGAATGAAGATTTTCAATTGCATTGTCAAGACATGTTTTGGGCAACCAAATTTACATCAATATGAGTATTACACTGTCGAAGTCGTATAATTGGATGAACGAAAGTATATTGGTTAATATTATTTTACAGTGCGATTGCGATCAGTATGCCAAGTAACACGTGGCATGGCGCGATCACGCGGTAAAATACGCCTGCACACACTCGCATTCTCACATTTAGTTATTTATATATTTCATATTATAATGGTTCCATTCCCCAGTGATTTATGAGCAGATGGTATTTAGTTTACAGATATATATATAATTTAAGGTTATATGTACACTTTAGTGATATTTAAGGTTCAGATTGCAGGAACTATGTCATGTTTAGTATCCCCTATTCAGCAGCAGTTGTCCGGGTCATTCGCCGAAGAGATCGCACATTGCATACTCTAGTTAGCGATGTTAGGGAATAAATGTTTAAAATGTTATTGACTGTGTATTGTGAATAGACTAGCTCAAACTGGTTTCTGGGCGGGAGAATCATCTGGAATGTTGACCCTCACCCTTGGAGGGGGTTGTTTGAACTGGCCTATGACCTGTTTACACTGGACCCTCCTGAAGTATGGACCTATAGAAGCTAGCCACATCATCTGTATTGTTTTCTCTGTAACACTGGGTGTATATATACAAGCTCCCTGGGACCAGCTAGTCAGTCATTTCTCTGATCAAAGTATTCTGGAGTGAAGTACTGTTATAGCTGGATCCAGTAGAGTGCGTAGCGATCATGGTGGTATGTATGTATTTTTTGGTATCGGCTGTACTGTATTATAATTATGTATTGAACTGGTAACTTTTGCGTCTGCTAAATAAATTATTTTGTGCTTTGAAAACACAAGAAATCGCTTAGACAATGCTTATTGGAAAACAATAAAATTACTTTAATAACACATACTTACTTGTGTGGGAAGGGCAATTATTCACTGTCTGTTTTACATATTTCTTCATATATTATTTACATACATTCCAGATTTATATACCTGTATCTTGGGGAACACTTCCACTGCACATCTGTCTTTACCCCGGAGTTGTGCAAGGTGAGGGTTCTAGTTCCACCACCACCACTTCATTTTCATATAAACTACGGGCCCTTTGGAGCAACAGACAACTCAGGCTACAAATGCCACCTGCCTTTTGGAATCAGACTCTTGAGCTTAGCCAAAAGGATGAAACGAAATAGACATTTTAATCTCAAACTGGACAAGGTAACTGGATGTAGATACATAGTACTATGCAAAAGTTTTAGGCAGGTGTGACATTTGTATATGGCATATATATGAGAGTTCCCTTGTTTGATTCACAAGGGCTGCATTGCAGTGCCGATCTACCTTACGCATAGCTCCGTTCTTGGCTAATAATGAATGCTCAGTCCATCAAGAAGTGCATAGTACTTGTCTTTGAAGGTTTTGCTATGGGTGCAGTCCAACTTCGTCTATTTATTTTTATAAATGTCAAACAGTATTCATTCATACTACTTCCCATTCAATTGTGTCTGGCTGTTACTATAGCTTCACTGTATATGATGGATGTCCTGTAACATTCAAAATGTATGTCTTTGAAGTTTTGCAGTATGGGTGCTGGCCACCTTTGTCTATCATCTTCAACATTTATTTATATAGTGACATCAAATTACATAGCTCTTTACAATTGGGCAGCTACTTGTCTAAATATCTACTGATGCCTCTGTCTATCTAATGGCATCTGATTGATACTGACTCTTCAATCTCCATGATGCATGCTATGTAACGTTCCAAATTTAGTGTGTGTATGGCATTTCAACATTTGTATCTCTAGCACCTTACACTAAATATTTGTTCTTGTTTAATTTATCTAATGGGCTTGCTTCAGTTGTTGGCAAGGCAAATGAATCTTTATTTTCAGCTGCTGCAATGTTATCAATGTGGATGCTGAATGTCAAAATGCCCAGAAAATGCCCTCACGTGCAAACACCCTTTTTTAATATAGATGTAATTAAATGAACCTTTAAAAATTGACAAGTGTTGCAAAATAATAAATAGTTTAGAATATATAGCTTTTTGGAAGTGCGTGCAGCTGCGTTTACTTTTAAAATCAATACAATGTTTTCTAAGCCTTAAAAACTGGGAATAAGGGATATTAGTCCTATATGGCAGTTGTTTGGAAAGGACAAAACTATTCACATTCACTTCCTTAAAAAGAGTGTTACTATCTATTTAACACAATTTGAGTTCTAAGACTTCTAAGGTCTAAAAAAAATCTATAGAGTTAGTATTTGTTTTAAATGTAAATGATAGATTCCTATCATTCTTATTAACTTGCATTGTAAATTCCTCAACCTCTTCAATGGTGTCATTTTTGCCATCCCAGATCAATATTACATCATCAATAAAACATTGGTAAAATTTAATTTTAACTTGTATTTCTGATTAATTATAAAATTATGATGATCTTCCCATCCTCCTATTAAAATATTAGCATAGCAAGGGTCAAATTCTGACCCCAAAACTGTGCTGTGAAGCTGTAAATAAAATTGCTGTTCAAAATAAAAAATAATTATGAGTGACTATGTAATAAATACCCTCCAGTAAGAACTCCTTCTTCTGTGATGCCAAATTGAAATCTTTACTGAATAAATCTTTAACATTGTTAATACTGTTATCATGAGTCATGGAGGTGTAAAGCACATGAATGTTGATTGTAAACCACTGGAAGTATGTGTCCGGTCTACAGTCTATAAGGATTACAAAAAAGCATTGTACAGACGGTGCATACTTCAATTGACCCCTTAACACCAGCATTAATACTGTGGCCATTCAAAGTGATGTCATTCTGTGTGCCAGGATCTTCATCTGTGGAAATTGTTGCACTTCACTTTTTCAAACTGTCGGAAATTTGAGCATGTCGCCCATAACACCTTTTGCGATCATCATGTCATGGTAATTAGTGTCAGATTTTTCTAAGTCATAATTATGGCTATCACTGATACTTTTACACAACAGAGCACGTAAGATATAACATCATACATTTAAATATGCATGCCCACAAAGGTGTCACTGTTGGAGGAACTATCAAGAGAATTGATGGGCAGATGGTCATGAATACGTACACACTTCTAAATCAAATAACATCATTCCATGGTTGATCATGAATTTTAGGAAGTTTAGAAAACCATTCAAATGATACGATAAAACATGATCGTGGGGAGCGTACACTCTTTTGCAATATCTGACTAAATGGTCATTTATCATGTGATCCACACAATAATTGCATCAGTGTGTACCCAGCTTTACCCTGATCACAGACTGATTATAGCAACTCATTTCCTAACCTATTCAGGAGTCAGATAGGACAGTGTGTTAACCTTGCAGTATTTTCTCTCCAGTAACCAGCTTAATGGCTACCACATTAGAATAGAAACCACAGAGCGGTTGCACTCTAGATTTAGTTGCCTTTAGTGATTAATTGGATGCAATATTTAGCATCTGTGCATTTCGCCATCATAAATGATAAAAGATGCAAAGTTCCCAGTATTGGGTTTTGCATCAGCCGCAACATCATAATAATATAATTGCAGTGTACAGCTTTAATTTCTGCAACATTGTATTAGATAAACAGACTGCCATATTTTGCAGGGAAAGCTAAGCACCACACAAACTGTGCTACACTGCAGAGTCTAATGATAGTGTGCCAGCTGACAAGAAGATATTGTAAAAATAAAATTAGCAATATTAATTACTCTTTTATTAGCCAGGTAAAGTCTAAATATAAAGTGGCTTTTAAATAAATAAAGCTTTTTTAGCTAAATAAGCTAAATAAAAAGCTAAAGCTAAATAAAGCTTTTTTAGAACAAAATCGATATATGGACTTTTGAGTTCCGTGTTTAAATACTGTCTACATCCAATCATAAAGTGGAAACTGTTAAGAAAACATTAAATAGCTAAATAACATTTAAAACAATAACACATATTTATTAAAAGTTTGTGGCTACAAATCATGTGTAGTAGATCTATAATTACTTGTTTAACAGATAAAACACATTTAGCATGTATGTAAAAATAAAAGTTACCCTCCAGGTGTAGTTGAATGGTGCCAGCAGCACATATATAATTAATGAAAGTGAAAAATGAGATGATTCTCAAGAAGATTATAATTATTACTATCTCATCTATCTAGATAATGTTTGTGCAAGAGTTTGGTGCTAAGCAGACACGAACCTGCATACATTTGTTATTTCTTATTTTTCTATGACATTAAATTTTTCACATTGCTGGAGATAGAACTATTATTGAAAATAATTTTCTATAGCAAACTTATGCAAGTAAAGTGCAAGAAGAAGGCTATTCTCTCTAAGGTGCTGTGCAATATGTTGGATTGACTCAAATGTCAATGAGGCATTATGCTAACAAAGTACACAGTTGGGGTCAATTTTCATCTAATGAGAAATTTTCCAAACATAAACATATAAAGAATAACATCAGCAAAATCATAAAATTGTGAACTTCCATTGTCAAATAGTGATTAAAATATGACAATTTTTATTGCAAGCACACAGGGGTATACAAGGTTGTAGAGAGCTTCTTGCTGAGCACACAGGCAACAAAGGTCAGGAATCAGGATTGCGGATAAATAGCAGAGTGTCTAGCTTCTCAGAGTGTCTATTAGGGTAGTAGATAACAAAGAGCATTTCACTAGTTACAGGTTTGCAGACTGACAGAACAGCCAATTAAGGAGCAATGTCTGAAGATACAAAGGATAACCATAATAGGAACAAGGACTGCAAGTGGTGCTTCTTATTGCTAGAGATAGCCATTCAGTGTAACCATAAAAAGGTGCTGTCCTTATAGCTAGAGAAGCAACTGCAAATAGCACACAGGTAACATGTATCAGGAGTCAGAATTGTACACTAATAGCATAGTGTGTAGATTCTCATATATAGCAAAGTAATATATAACACATAGCAGTTCACTGGTTACAAGTTTGCACATTGTTAATTTGTATCAGGATTCATGATTGCACACAAATAGCATAATGTGTAGATTCCCATGGATAGTAAGGCAATAGATAATAGGAACAAGAATTGCAGAGTCCAATGGTTACAGAGATGCAGACACACAGGATAACCAAATCAGGAGATGGTACTGCAAATAAATACATGACCTTATATTGCACATATGCTTGTGCGTATACTGCAGTCTGTTATCTCTCTTCATATGGCAAGTAATGTTTCGACAGTGCATACACCCAGATTCAAATGGAAACATATCTTGAGATCCATTAGGACTTGAAAACTGTCGTTAAGTTACGTGATCTTTTTTTTACATGTAAGTTGCGTGCAGGTTGTGTCCAAACATGAATCAGGCTCACATTGTGCAATCAGTAGGACCATTCCCCCTTTTGTCTTCCTGGTCGATGCTAAAAATCCTTTGTGTGAACTACTTTGTGCGAACATATCTTCAGTACATTTTGGTTTTCTTAACAATATTATAAAATGTTAATAAGAAACTTATTTTTATGTATATACCATGATTAATATCAATAATGATTTTTTTCATTCCTTAAACTCTTGTCAGTATACAGCAGGGTTGCCTACTTTTACTGTTAAAATATGACATGGCAATAGAGCCCCTAGTTTGTGCTCCTAAAATAACATGCACAAGACTGGCAAAGACTAAAAATAAATCTATTATTCAACAATTTTCTCCATTCCAGAAATAAATATGCCTGAATGTTTACATTTTCATTTTTGGCTCTGTTACGAGATATAAGCTAAATTTTAAAAAAATATGAAAATCTGAAATTCTTTGGGAGAAAGTGACACAGGTTTTTTAGTATTGTACTAAAATATTCACATTTTTTACTCTGAGATTTTCTCCATCATTTAAGAACATCAACATGTCAACTATGAAATCATTTTTAAAAAGATGGCAGAAGATCTGCACTAGTGAATAATAGATGTTGATTTGAAGAAAGGGTTATGCCTAGACATCTCTTGTATCCAACATATTCCTTCGTCAGGGTGCGAAGAAGGTCTATTAAGTTGATATCAATTTCTCTGAATCCCTCAAGCATAGACAGTTCTAAAGAAATGGACAGTTTCAAATTCAATTTTTTGTTTTCTTCTTGACAGAAGCTGGGTTTCAGACATACATTTTATTCAGGTATTTTCCATTTTTCAATATGGTTAATATTTTCTGGAGGATCATTATCACAAAATGCAACCATTTAAAAAGTTGTAGTTGCTTACTTCCAAGTACCCACTTTTCTCACTACATCCAAGTGAAAAATATATTGGGACATTAATGAGGGCAAAGCAAAAAAAGGAATAACTTTGCGCCTTGACAAAACCATGTTGAATTGGAGGGAGGGGTATATTTAAAATGTGGGAGTAGATATATAGTTGGGGTAGGGCATGTCCTAGATCAACTTTAAATTTCAATGTTAAATAAAGCTATCAAGTATTTTTTGTGCTACATGAGATAGCAGCCAGAATTTTCCTTACATGCAAAATAATTCACTAATTTGCACCCCTTGCATTGTAACATGGTTTGTCCAGGATCAGGTTTACTCCTTTCTTTGCCTTGCTCTCCTTAACGATTCAGGCCCATTGTGTTTTATTTTAGACACTTGAGGAAACTTTATTATAGAAATGCTGTTATTTTTGGAAGTTTTATAATATCATCTTTATAAGATTATATGAGTATTATACTAAATATATTCATAATCAAGACAATAGATTGCTACTTTGCACAGTGCATGTATAGCTACATTATATATATATATATATATATATATATATATATATATATATATATATATATATATATGACATTGATTCAGGCTTCGTTGTCAACAGAACATATCAATCAGCTAATGGTTTGTAAAAATTTAGAACAGAAAATGAGAAGATATGTGGAATATATGGTAATTGAATATTCAGTACAGATTATATTCTTCTACAAAATCAAAATGTTTTTGAACAAGATGGGAATCTGGATCAACCTAAAAAAATTTCATACAGTTGTTGACTCTAGTACCAGAACATATTGTACAGCTGTTAAACTAATTAAAAATAATAGTTATAATAATAACTGTTCTTCTTCTTCTTATTATTATATGTTGCCATCCAAAACATATATTATCCTTCAGGTTACATTAGCCCTATACCGTAACACGGACTAGTTTTAAGTTTTCAGGTACAGTAAATTCATACAAATAAGCAACGCCTCAGATTAATACTGTAACAATCCTGTCCAGGTTTGCTGCTTTCCCTGTCTGATCTGTTCTCCTGTGGATCACATGACTCACCTTCAGGGCGGGTCATTCAAACCTGCTCTATTTAAACTCAGCACTGACACCTGCTCATTGTCAGTGCAACTTGTTTGCTAGCCTGACTCCATGGACTCCTGTGTATTCTCTGACCCTTGTGCATTCCTGAACTCTCCTGTTGGATTCCATGTGGGTGAACCTGCTTCATCAACCAAGTGCTGGTAGCACTATCTTTGGGACTCTCCTGTTCGCAAGTATCTTTATGCATCATTTGACAAGACTTTGTTTATTATGCCAAGTGTGCAGATTATCATCATTGTGATATACTGAACTGCCATCTCACCTATACTACTGTACAAGAACTTATTTGATACCTTCTGGACTGTTCTGCTGATGCTGCTATTTCTACACTTTGCTGTGATCAGACCCTTACCTTGCATATATGTTGTAGTGCTAATCTCTACTAATTACCGGACCCCTGTGGTATCCTGAACATCGTTACTCACCATCTCTGTGTACAGAACTTTGCTGGTCTCTATACATGTCTTGTCACAGCTATCACCATCCATGCTGCATACTGACTACTGCCAAATACAAAACCATTGCCACGCCCTGCCGTGACTAACTTACATATTCTGATGTGCACAGAACCTGCTAGTAGTTAGCCGTGGACTCCTTCTGTGCTCAGTGGATGCAATACATATTCTATGTGTTTTATTGATACTTGCATTTATGTCCCATATATATATATATATTCCTTGTGATTTGCAGTACTGCCGTGTTTAATGCTTAAACATTGTAATGTTATATATGATACTCTGCTTATCTCTACATCTCATTACTATTTGCTGCATTGTTGTTATGTGTTGACATGTACTATGCTCATAATTATTGAAGTACATATTAAGCAGACCCATTGCCTTGTGTTCTTATTCTCTAAGCATCATATGATCCTGACTCAGCTAGTCAGGTGCCCAGGCCTTCGTGGGAACCGCCCACTTGGCCTGATATTATTCCAGTCCATAACAAATACATTGATAAAAACTATTTTATTGCTTTAAAATTTAAATCAAGTCCAAAGATAAATATTTGAAGAAGCTCAACTATTGATATAAACAGTAACCTTCAAAGACTTCTTAAACATTCACTTGTTCATAAGAGATGGCAAAAGCTAAACTAATCATCTGACATTTCAACTGTTCTATTAGTGATCATAATACTTGTTGTCTCTTCACATTAATCACCTCTCAACTATCTTTCCAATTAGTTGAATAATAGAGCTCTAAAAGCTGCCATAGATTGAAGTGTTAATTATCTAAATGATTTTATACATCAAAACCAATGACATGTGACTGAATTAAAACAAGAATTTAATGTTCAATAATTGACCTTTGCTGTTTTTAGAATATTTGGAAATATATTTGAGTGGTTACCCACTAAAGCTGTCATTTATATAAAAATGATGGAGATAAATATCTATGTCAAAAATACCAACTGAAAGTTTCAGTTCACTATCCAAAACTAAGCTGCTTCTACAAGGTCAACCTTTTTTTTTTGTTTTCTTTTTTTAATTCTACAAGATGTAACTTTTAAATGCTGTGGATTAATTATTTTAAATGTTCAACACCATAAAATGTAACTGTGAATTCTGTGAATCATATATTTGTGCTATAAAAGGAAGAGTATGTTGTATTACAGTAGATTTCAAAAGTATTACATGTGCTTAATTTAGAAAAAAATACCAAAGATTGATTACTTAAATTGAACAAAAACAAAAACTAAAAACATCTACATCTACTTATAAGAAAAAATATTATTAAATATTATTTGTTAACATAGGATATTTGAATTAAGTGTTAAAGCATTCTGTGCCATGATGCACTGTTCGCAGAAATAAATGTTGCTTCATCTGTAGATGAGCAATATTTAGTATTTTAAAGTCCTCCACATAGCCTCATACCATGTGTGATTTTTTTTGGTGTTCACCTTACCTATTCCATAGCATTATACTCAAGAATTCATATGTGCACTGGTGATTTTAAGAGGGGTCACACAATGCTGTCACACCCTTATAACTATAAAAAATATGTCCATTCACAATCAGGTTTTGAAATGGCCAGCAATCTTTTATATCAGAAATTCACCATTTCATCTATTAATATGCATGCATAGTAGCTTGTGCTTGGCTTGAAAATCACAGCTAGAGAAGGAAAGTGGAGATGAAGGAAGTATGTATACAGAGGAAAATAGAATCAGGAATCGTGATTAGCAAATCTCCCGCTGTTTTGATACTAATGTGAGGTATATTGATTGTAGTTCCTTAGAAAATTATCTTTTCTTGCTTCCTTTTGCTTGGTAATAATCTATGTAAATAATACAGTTAATTTACTGCACAAATGCTTGTCGAAAGTTGGAATTTCATATTTGCATATTATGTGTTCAATTGTCATAATTTTAAGATGATTTTTTTTATAAGACCATTAAGTTTCTACTGAGAAACTAAAATATATTATTTGCTATAATTGGAAAACTTGTGGAAGCTTAACTTTAGAATACAAACAAAAAGTAAATTTAATCTGGAAATAAAAAATATGTTAAGCAACAACAACAGCTCACATTTTGCTTTATTAAAATTTAATGTTGTTTACTAATTTCTTTTCTGTAAAACATTTTACATAACGCTCTAAAGGGTACATTATGTCAAATCAACTTACTCATGGATCACCTCAGCAGGGTGTTCTTTATGTTGGGGATATGAAAATCCCAATTCAAATTTACAATTGAAGTAAACTCTGAACAATAAGCAGGAAAGCTTTAGAACTCAACTTTACAAATTAGCTAAGTAACTGTTTCCTACATTACAAAACAGTATGAACTAAATGTGCATTTTTTTAAAAGATTACTTTATCAGTTATGTGAAATATATAAACAATGTTTGATATAATACGTTTGCAGTACATATTAAAACACAAATTAACAAATGTTGGGAGGATAGTGTACATAACTGCTAGTGTCATCTACATATATCTATACAATTAATGAATCAAGGTGTTTTTTCTAATAGACTAAATAAAAATAGTCTAAAAAGATAAAATCATGGTATTGATGAACTAATACAGTTTAGAAGTATGTAATTTCCATTTAGAGTTGACATTTACTGCAAGAATGATAAAAATACAACCATAATATATGTTTGTACAACATTAATTTATTTTATTACATACATTCTAATTACTGTTAGTCATATAAAAAACAAAATAAAAAGATAGATGCAGTTCGTTGGTCTCTAGTTCTGGAATAGTTGTCAGCTTTGGGCAGGGCTAGTCCCGATAATCCCAGACCAGGTACTCAAGTCCTGCACTACCACCCCTTCAATGCTTCTACTTTATGCCTTGCAGAATTGAATGCATGATTATTCTAGAACAGTAGATATTATCCTTTTGCTGACTTTTTTTTCGTATTTTACTAAGTATATTCAAAACTGGAGATTCTTTTTGAAGCCAATGAAATATATTTTGCATATTTGTGCCACAATCAACAGGCTCTTGTTTAACAAACAGGAAAACTAACACCCAATACAATATAAATGTTAACGTAAATAAAAATATAACTCAAGTATGTTGAAATCCTGTTACCACTGTTAAATGATATGCTATGCAACAGTTTAGTTTGATTGTAATGACACATTCACAAAATAGAAAAAATTGCCTTATATCTTTTGAGACTAGAGTGCCATCTTGGATGTTTTTACATAATCAACATGGTTTAAATAGATATAGACACCATCTTACAAGCAGTGTTATTACTCATTCAAAAAAAGTAATTATACGCATTATATTATTACTGATCTACTTTGTGTAAACTGGGAGCTTGTTTATACCACATGACTTCATAGACTTCTATTTTTATTGTCCACTGCTTGTGGACTTTTTCAAAGCCACCTTTGAAAAAGTCCACAAGCATTGGACAGAAAGCGTTGCTTGCTATATAAGATTCCGATCTGCTATGTCTATTTTGCATCCAAACAAGTTTGCCTGTTTAAATTCCAAAGTAAAGCAGCTGCATTATACGGAACTAACTTTCACCACTCGTTGGTGTTGTCCAGACGACACAAGGTGTGCACCTTAATTTGTGTATAGGAGGGGATCCATGATCTAAGTGGCAGCCGGAACGGAGAAGTTCAGTTGAAATAGGAATGAGCACGGGCAAGTGTTCTTTGGAGACTGTAATTGCAAGATTTTTTGCTAAACTCCTGTTCAATCTGATAACATGCCAAATTATATTTTGAAACCTTTACTAATATATTTCTCCAATGTGAAGAGTCTATATGAGGCGGTATGTGTACCAGAGACTCTGAATTGGTGGGCTATTGAAAATACAGCAATACTGTGGATTATTTTTGGACTTGAGTAATTCTAACACATATATTATTTCTATAGACATTTTAGCTTGCAATATTGGATTCTATTAATGTATTTATGAATAATGTCAAAGATACATGCAAGATTATAAGAATATCTATTTATGCCATTGCTATATTTATATCTAGTTTTTACAATATGTGGGGTGACTGACCTCCGTTGCTGTTTTTAATATTGTGATATTTTTATCCATTTTTTACAATTTGTGGGATGACTGACCTCCGCTACTGTTTTTAATATTGTGTTTACATTTTATATGGGATTGCAATAAAAATAAATTTTGTAATTTCCTTGGATGAATTCATTATATATACCATAATTAGTATACACTGTGTGCATTTTCCACTCTGCACTGTTTATCAATTTTTTGTGGTTTATCTCAATTAGGGGAGATTGACACTATCCCCAATACAGCTACATTTGGAGGTTCCATAGGGTATAGTAAATATTATTTAGCGCTAGGTAAAGTTTTTTACTTTTTGGTTAGCACTATATTGCAGCAAAAAATGATAATAAACTAATCGAAAATTTTGAGTTTTTGCTGAAAAATTACTCAGACATTGCTGTGTCAATAGCTAATTAGTTGTCCACTGAGCCCAACTGTGATTGCTGTTGCCATTTCTGTTTGGCTGCTTTACTCATTGAGCCCAACTTTCAGCATGCTGGACCTTGTGTCAAAGCTGAAGAGACTGCCAAATGTAATAATCCCTACCAGGGGGCAGTAAAGTAGCCTCCACCTCCTCCATTGCCCTGCACAACTTATATTTTCCCTACTTATCCACTTGTTTCTAACTAATCCACATTCATCCACATCTTTCACATTCCTCTACCATACACCTCTTCCATTTACCTTTTATGTGAGTGAGTACTACTCACCACACTTATCTCTAAGTCCCCCCTCTCTCTCCATCATTCTATTTCTCCCTCCTCTCTTATTATTTCCCCATCACTAACTCCATTCCTGCTATGAACTGTTTTGTTTCCTGCACCCACCATGCTCATCCTAATGGCTACTAGTGACATTTCACACAACCCTGAGCTCTGTAAAATTCCCACTCAGCAACATTCCCAAACCTGGAAACAGACAAAGTGGTGGTGTAGACATTCTACTTTTTCCAAGCTGCACCTTCTAAGTGATACCCTCCCTCTCTTTCTGTTCAATTTGTAGTCTACACTAGTTCAACTATTTTCTCCACTACATTTGTGTTGCTGCCATTTATCACCCTTGAGGTTAATTTTCCCAATTCCTAGTCAACTTTGCTGCCTGGCTCATTTTTTTACTATCCTTTAACTACCTTCTCTAATGCTAGGTGATTTTAACATTCACATTGGCAACCACACTGTCTATGATGCCAATAAACTTCTTTCACTTACTTCTTTCTTTGGTCTATAACAATGAACTTCATTCCCTACTGTGATGAACACTTCCTTCACTTTGTCTTCTTCTGCTTTTTCTCCATTTCTAATTTCTCCAACTTAACCTTCTCACTGTCCGACCACAACCTCCTCTCCTTCAGCCTCTACTTACCTCATGCCCTCCCACCATCATCTGTCATATGCAAGCTACTTACAAGTCATATAAAATTGCAAAAAGGTGCTGGTCATTTAATTCACAATATTAACTTGGTGTGGTTCAGAGGAACTCTGTGTCCAACCATGGGTAAAAACCTGAGAGGGGAGACTGAACTTTATCTCTTTGATAGTCTCTAAATGCTTGTTCCCACCCATGAGGTTTTTCATGGATAGAGAGTTCCAGATATGTAGCTTGAAACAAGTGCCCAATACCAACTAATGGCACAGATCATAAATAAACTAAAACCTCTTGGAATCTCTCTTTAAGGTTTTATTAGTATCATCAATAATGACCAAAAACAGAACCCTCACAATTTTTTTTGTGGGTCTATTACATCTCTACTGGGTGACAAGAGGCTGAGCAGCTGGAATAAGTTTGAATGAAGGGAAATAAGGATACAGGAAATTGTAAAATGTTCTCAAATATAATACTTCTATGGGTCAAGTCTGGTATGTAAATTAATGAAAACTTATTACCTGTTGTGTGAATATATCATCTTTGTAGGACATTCTGGTAAGAAGTTAGGTCAGAGTAAAGATTCCCTGACCTAAAAGGTGTTTTGATTAGATTGTTGTAAAACTCATTTGCATGAACACATAATTTCTGGTTCTGACATCACAGTGGAAGGGGACTGTGGACACATGAAGCAAGTTTAAAATGTCATGTAAAATGTTTTACGCTGGTCGTAGACTTGATTATCTGTGTTGATTACTGTTTGATAAGTGTATTCACTCTGTCAAATGTTTTCTTTTGTTATTATGACCTTGCAAAAATAAAACTTTTAAAAATGTCATGTAAAACTAACAGAGTTGTTAACATTTGGGGATAAATTTCATATTAAGAAGTTTTCCAGCAAATCCATGTTCTCCCAAAAGGCAGAAATCTGATCATTTGTGAGTGTACAATTTTTCTGCTGTTTACTCCTTTTCATCTTCCAAGAAACTATTTATTTATTTAAATTATTTTTAATGTAAGATAAAAAAAACAATATTTTATAAGTTATATAATAACTATAAAAATCTATTCTAATATTGTACACATGAAATGCTTTTTTTCAGTTCTAAAAAATACAAATAATATATTTATAATAGAAATATATAAAAAAAAATGTAATGCACTTACCTAGATCAAAAGTAGTGTAATCTCTTCTTTCTATCTTTTTGTTTTCTGTTTTCTCTCTTCCATCCTCTGATATGCAGGAGAGGGGGATTCCCGTAGGTTACTATCTATATATTTTTTTCCATAGTGAACTGTTACCTGAAATTTATGAAAACGATTTGATGGTTCTGTTGTGCTATAAGCATTTTACTTGTGCTTGTTCCCACACCAAATATAAATAGTTCTTCCCTGGTTTAGAAAAAAATGGAAATTGTTAAACAGTTTTGAGTGACTACTGTTCCCCCCTGGATTCTTTCTTACCCTCTCGATTCTCCCTGTAGTATACTTTACTTAGGGCCAGGAAGAGTACATCCCCTCATGGCTCCTTTGCTCTGACAGATTTCTGGTGCTATAGCATCACATCTGCTACAACTAGAGCAGTGTTGGCTAACCTGTGACACTCCAGGTGTTGTGGAACTACAATTTCCAGCATACCCTTCCAGCAATAAGCTGCTAAATATTGGCAAAGCATGCTGGGACTTGTAGTTTCACAACACCTGGAGTGTCACAGGTTACCCAACAAAGAACTAGGGTAATTGAGAGGAGGTGAAAGAAAAGATTGCAGGTCCTGCCTGTACGTGGATGGTTTTGATGAGCAGTTAAGCACAAGGCCCTGCTGAAGTTTGGGCCCTATTGCACCCCGTGGGACCTTTTGCAGGGCAGCAGCTGCACTCTCCTTGAGAATATGGTTATGTTTGGGACTCTATTGTTCAATGTCAATATATACATCAATATGGTTATGATACACCAAAAGTGATCCTTCTAGTGCAACAGTTACAGGCAATTCTGAATAGCATACATACAGGAATTTACCAAGTGTTCCCTAGGTGCAACCCCAATTACAGGTGATGGTTGAATTCACAAGGATATTGCAGTTCAGCAGTATTAAAGAAACAACAAGAACTATCTAGTGTTTAAGACTATTGACAAGCTAATTGTACACCAGATCAAAATATTAACAGACATTATGGTCTCAAATATTACATTTAGGTCCAAAATTTGCAATGAACCACAGCAACCAATCAGCAATTAGGAGGTATTATTTTGCAAGTTAGGCAATGAAAGCATTATTATTATTACCAAATCACAATTTAATAGAAGTAAAAGAAAACTGCACAAGGACTTATAGCAAAAGTGTTCAATGTAGTGATGAATATTTCAAGAGCTGAGTGTGCCCATTTTTTTCTTTTCTTTCATGTCTGTCTTTAATTCAATTTCAATTATCTTTCCTTCCAGATGATCTTAGTGAAGGTCATCAATAGTTGCCCTTAAAGTCAAGAGATGCACAGCACTGATGTGTGGCTTAAAAAAGCATTTGTTCTGTTTGCAAAATGTGAGAGCAGTATGAATAGAGTTTGTGGTAATGAAACAATAAATCCAGCTTGGGGAGGCATATTTGAGACACTCAGTGCTCTGGAGGAATGAAAGGCCAAAGCATAAGTCAAGGACATATATCTCCGGCACAAGTTTGCTGCATTTAATTTTTCTCCAGCATTGTGCATGCTGTGGTGTTAATGCTTAGTAAAGCCTCTGCAGAATCTAGTACTTTACCTCTCAACAGAACTTGAATGGATGGTCAGGTTAACACGACACAGTGCATATCTGAAAATAATTATTTCGGGTTTTAGTGTTCCTTTAAGCATTTCCTGGAGAAAGAAACAAATATAATGCGGCTATACTCAGTGGGAATTTGCCATCTCATATGTTGAATGCTTGAAAGAAATATCTACTTTCCTTTTGCAAATATATAGCCCCTATTGTATTTAGAAATACTTGCTAAATACACTCTGTAGCAGAGTATATCTAACTTTTACATTTTCTGTTACCTCTACATCTTTTGTGGACTGTACATATCCATACACTGCAAACTCTACATCATCGGGTTTGAACTAATGAGCATGAAAAGATATTTATGTTAGTCAGTTACAATGCTGATATCACACTAATGTCTTGGCACCAAACATGTAATCACATCAGGAATGGTAAATGTAAATGGTAAATATGGTCCACATTGCACTTACAGGACCAAAAATGTGTTAAACACCTTTGCATATGATAATAATGGTTCAAGACAATAAGATGATATATAGATAAATAGATAGATAGATAATATTTCACTGAATACATTTACAAAATACATAGCCTAAGAATTAGTGACACAAACAATGCAATGTGAAGGCGTTTGCAAGGTTAGGTCAATATTCCAATAATTTATTCTAAATCAGCTCTGCATTCAATTACTTTACTTAAATTACTTAGGTATAGTCTTGAAAAGTGATATTTAGGAAGCATGTTTACTTGTTACCAAATAGATTTTTTAAACATTGTATATGTGCACTGTACCTTTTGCATGTGAAAAAGAGAGCAAAAAGTGCAGAGATTTACAATAAAAAGCCCTAGTAGCGGTTAGTTAAGAATTCTTTACAATGATCTCAGAGTTTTTCAGGAATTTAACCATGCAGTTAACCATGGAGTTTAAACTTCCTGTATTAAGTCCAATTCACAAGTTGCAATTACTCTTAACCCTTAAGAAAATTCTTCCACCAAATTAAATCTTCTTTTGTATTCCATGACATCTGTCTTTAAGGAAAGTGGACTAACATAGCATTTTAAGGCATGTTACATGATTTCCTTTCTTGAGAATAAACTGGAATGCCCACAATATTAGCTAACATGACAGTTATAGTTCATGACCTTTGCGTTTCACAGTCTTTATATAGTTGTTTATTTTATATGCTATTTATTGAAAAGGACTGGTTTTCTATTATCAATTTTTGCAGTGATAGAAAACCTCCGATCACCATGATGTACTAAGAAAAAAATCACCGGGGGAGCTGGGAGATATGTGCGTACATGTACCGTTACAATCCTTTTTTCCTGCATTCTTGAAATGAATTCCTGTACATGTGTGAATATAACATTCAGCTGAATGTTAGAGTATTACAGTTTGCCTATTGTGGACACTTTTACAAGTATTTTTCCAAATGATAACTGATATATTCCATTCTTAACACAAAAATTCATGTGATAAAGAAATTGCTTCACTTTTCTTACTGGGGTCTTTTGAACAGCTTTTATACTCTCTATGGGACATTTCAGTCTTGTATCTGGAAATGGTTTAGCAGTGTTGTTAACACAATTTTTTTTTACAAATTTACAACAATGAGAAAATGCAGAAAACAATGTGCATACTCTTTGCAAAGTGTCAAAGAAAGGAGCAGGAAAAGAGCATGAAGATGCTGCATCACCCAAAAGCAAATTAATTTCATATAATTTACAAAATGTAAAATGAGAGTTATTTTATACAAACTAGCTTGTATGCAATCTAGCATTAAGGAATAATATGTATTTATTATTTATTTTTAAATCAACTTATTGGAACAATTAGAAATCTATTGACAAGAAATATCAGTGGGGCAGCCAAGCAATACTCAGCTACCTCTGTAACACTGGTCTGGAGCTCAAAGGATTAACTTTGCCAGGTCAATCTCTGGGGATATGAGCATTTGTGACCTGGTTAGCCTCAATATCCTAATATACACATGACATATCTAATGTATGTGCTGTGGATTAACTCTATTGACATTGCTGTATTGGAATCCTTCACAAATCTTATTGTGTGCATATATATATAGGTAAAATATTTGAAACCATATGTAATTATTTATGTTGTCAGAGTTTTACCTGAAAAAGGGATAAGTGCTTTTAGAATTGGGCTGGTTTTTCCTAGGGGATTGGACTCACAATTACTTTTGTGGGACTAGGGAATTCAGCCCTGTGCTGGTTAGTACAAAGGCAGTGAGAACCCATGCTGCTGGTTTTCTTGCTATAGTACCACCAGCCTTGGATGCAACAGCCTACTGCTGGACTAATGTACATCGAACATCTGCCTGTAAAATATAATTTATTAAGAATTCTTGCTTTAATGTCTTAAATAACACCAACACATTGCAACTACTGTTAATTTATTTTTATAAAGCAGTTGTTAGTAGTATATTCTGCATTAAAATTTCACTGAACATTTTGAAAATGTTAGCAATTTTATATTTCTTGTATAATATTAAATCTATACTTGTTTCCCAAAAAAGTTTATATATACTGTCAAAGATATTTTTTGGATATATTAGCATAAAGTATATTAGCCAATATATTAGCATGAAATATATTTACATTGTTATGGGGAGACGTATGTGGGGTTAGACGTGTGTGATTTCTGCACGAAGTGGGATTTTCTCACAAAGTGGACGAAAATGCACAGTTAGACAACACAGCAACTAATCCTCATCTTTCTCTTCTCTTTTCATCTTCAGGTATGTTCATCCATGCTGCTACTACTACTACTCTGATCATTATTCTGTGAATTTCATCCCTGCAATCTGTGTTTAAGTATGTTCATCCATGCTGCTACTACTACTACTCTGATCATTATTCTGTGAATTTCATCCCTGCAATCTGTGTTTAAGTATGTTCATCCATGCTGCTACTACTACTACTCTGATCATTATTCTGTGAATTTCATCCCTGCAATCTGTGTTTAAGTATGTTATAGGAAACTGTTATCTGTTTAAACTTAGGTTGGCACAGTCTTTTATTGCTGCCTAATTTATGATAGGTATCTGGCCTCTATCCTTTCCCACAAATGTTTTCTTTTCCTTTGATTAGCTGACCAATTAGCACATCTGTAGTGTATTCCTAAATTAGACTGACTACATCTTAGCTTCATTCTATGGGGAGACGTATGTGGGGTTAGACGTGTGTGATTTCTGCACGAAGTGGGATTTTCTCACAAAGTGGACGAAAATGCACAGTTAGACAACACAGCAACTAATCCTCATCTTTCTCTTCTCTTTTCATCTTCAGGTATGTTCATCCATGCTGCTACTACTACTACTCTGATCATTATTCTGTGAATTTCATCCCTGCAATCTGTGTTTAAGTATGTTCATCCATGCTGCTACTACTACTACTCTGATCATTATTCTGTGAATTTCATCCCTGCAATCTGTGTTTAAGTATGTTCATCCATGCTGCTACTACTACTACTCTGATCATTATTCTGTGAATTTCATCCCTGCAATCTGTGTTTAAGTATGTTATAGGAAACTGTTATCTGTTTAAACTTAGGTTGGCACAGTCTTTTATTGCTGCCTAATTTATGATAGGTATCTGGCCTCTATCCTTTCCCACAAATGTTTTCTTTTCCTTTGATTAGCTGACCAATTAGCACATCTGTAGTGTATTCCTAAATTAGACTGACTACATCTTAGCTTCATTCTATGGGGAGACGTATGTGGGGTTAGACGTGTGTGATTTCTGCACGAAGTGGGATTTTCTCACAAAGTGGACGAAAATGCACAGTTAGACAACACAGTTGGACAAACATTGGACTACATTTGACTTGCTTTTACTCCCAGCAATAAGCAACATCTGCCACAGCCTATTTCTGCACTACTTGTCTATTTATATGGAATACTGCTAAGAGGTAATTCTTAAAATACCCTTGCTTTTTGCTTTTACCCCTTTTATCACAATGTTTCACAAATTGCTTTTCTTAGTCTCATTTCATGGCATGATCTTTAGGACTGTGTCATCTTTCACCCCTCCACCAACACACCAATTTGTTCATATTGCACCTGCATTACTCCACTCACCTCTATTTAACACCCATGAACTGTTGTCCTATTTATTATCTCTAACAAGTACAGCCTCCACCTGTCGCCAGAAAATAAAAGGCCACACATCTTACAATCCCCTTGCCTATCTTTCGCTCACTCTGCTTCTATTAGCTGGTGATATATCACCTAATCCAGGTCCCCCACACTCCTCACACACACATACATCAGAACACTACCGTTCTATAGCAAACCTCAAACACATCACCTGTCTACCCTCTCTTCCCAAGTCCTTTAAATGTGCCCTTTGGAATGCACGATCTGTTTGTAACAAACTTACCTCCGTTCATGATCTCTTCCTCTCAAAAAACCTCAACCTTCTGGCAATAACAGAAACATGGCTCATGCAATCAGACACTGCCTCACCTGCAGCACTTTCACATGGTGGCCTCCATCTCACCCACACCTCCAGACCTGAAGGCAGACAAGGAGGTGGGGTTGGACTACTTCTCTCCCCACAGTGCACATACACAGTTCTACCAAATGTCCCATCACTCACGTTCACATCTTTTGAAGTACATGCTATTCGCATTTTTAATCCATTCTCCCTACGTGTTGCGGTGATCTATCGTCCCCCTGGAGCACACCAACAATTTATTGAGGATTTCTCTGCATGGCTCCCTCACTTCTTATCTTCAGACATCCCCACCATCATCATGGGTGACTTCAACATCCCCATTGATAACCCACCTTCCAAAGCTGCTTCCAAACTACTCTCTCTAACATCCTCACTTGACCTCTCCCAGTGGATTGAATCATCTACTCATAAGGATGGCCACTGCCTTGATCTTGTTTTCTCTAGACTATGCTCAGTTTCTAATTTTATTAATACACCCTTCCCCCTCTCGGATCATCACCTTATCAGCTACACTCTCACCCCCACTGCTCTAACCTCTCTACTGTCTAACTCTACCAAGCCTCCTCATACTCGTAGAAATCTTAATTCTATTAATCTTCAACAATTTTCCACCTCTCTCCAACACCTTCTCTCCCCTATCTCTACATTCTCATCCCCTGAGATGGCAGTACCTCATTTTCACCTAACCTTAGCAACGGCCCTTGATCAAGTGGCTCCAGCGACACTTCATACTACACGTCGACTTCGATGTCAACCGTGGCACACCAAAGCAACACGAAATCTTCAAAAACTGTCCCGTAAAGCAGAACGTCACTGGCGTAAATCTCGAAGCGCTAATGACTTCTTCACATATACTTCTGTCTACCACTCCTATCGAAATGCTCTGGACACTGCAAAACAAACATACTTTCAATCTCTTATCTATGCTCAGGCTTCTAACCCCAAACGCCTTTTCAATACATTTAATCATCTTCTCAATCCTCCCACCCCGAACCCTCCATCTACTATCAGTGCTCAGGATCTTGCTTCCTACTTCAAGGACAAGATTGACAAGATCAGACTAGAAATGGTATCCTCCTCCTCAACAAGCCATCAGCTCATTTCCTTCCCACTACCCTCTGACACCCTTTCTTCATTTGACCCCACAAATGAAGAGGAAATTTCTACGCTCTTCTTATCTTCCTACTCTACCTCCTGTCCTCTTGATCCTATTCCCTCGCAAATTGGTAGATCCCTGTCTTCTGTGCTCATTTTACCTCTAACTCAAATCTGTAATCTCTCACTCTCTACTGGCATCTTTCCATCACTATACAAGCATGCAGTGATTACTCCTATTCTAAAAAAACAAAACTCCGACCCAAACTCTCTCTCAAATTACCGTCCCATCTCTCAGCTCCCTTGCCCCTCCAAGCTTCTAGAGAGACTTGCCTACACTCGCCTCACACGCTTTCTTTCCGCAAACAACCTGTTGGATCCTCTTCAGTCTGGCTTTCGTTCTCAACACTCCACAGAGACTGCGCTGACCAAGGTTGTTAATGATCTGATCACTGCTAAGACTGAACGCCATTACTCTCTCCTAATTCTCCTTGATCTCTCGGCTGCATTTGACACCGTTGACCACTCTCTTCTCATACAAACGCTGCAATCCCTAGGTCTTCAAGACACAGTTCTATCCTGGTTCTCATCTTACCTCTCTAATCGCTCTTTCACTGTTAATTTCTCTGGAGCCACATCTGCTCCGCTTCCCCTATCGGTTGGAGTACCACAAGGCTCGGTGCTAGGTCCTCTGCTGTTCTCTATCTATACCGCTTCTCTTGGAAATCTAATAAGTTCCTTTGGCTTTCAGTATCATCTCTATGCGGATGATACCCAAATCTATCTATCCTCTCCTGATATCTCGACATCTGTGTTGTCCCGTGTAACTGACTGTCTTTCTGCCATTTCATCTTGGATGTCCTCTCGTCAACTCAAACTTAATCTTTCTAAAACAGAGTTAATAATATTCCCACCCGCCAACAAGAGCATACCTGACATTTCTATCTCTGTTGATAACATGACCATAAATCCCACCCCACAAGCTCGCTGCCTAGGTGTAATCCTTGATTCACGCCTATCCTTTGTTCCCCACATTGACTCTATATCTAAATCATGTTACATACATCTAAAGAACATTTCCAGAATCCGCACATATCTCACACAAGACACTGCTAAAACCTTAATTCATGCACTAATCATCTCCCGCATTGACTATTGCAATTCCCTCCTTACTGGTCTTCCCAAAAACAGACTCAAACCCCTAAAATCTATTTTGCATGCTTCGGCAAGACTGATTTTCCTTGCAAATAGCTATTCCTCTGTTGAATCACTCTGTATGTCTCTACACTGGCTGCCTGTCTTCTACCGAATCCAATATAAAATACTTTTACTAACCTACAAGGCCATCAACAAAGCTGCACCAACATACATCTCCTCTCTTGTCTCAAAATATCTCCCAACTCGGCAACTCCGTTCTGCAAAAGATCTGCGTCTCTCATCCACCCTCATTACATCCTCCCATTCCCGGTTACAGGACTTTTTTCAGGCTGCACCCACTCTATGGAACTCTCTCCCTCGCACAATAAGACTCTCCTCTGTTCTACAAACTTTCAAGCGTTCTCTGAAAACCTACCTATTCAGACAAGCTTATAATATTCCTCAACCACCATCTTAACCTCACTACCTTTAGCCTGTTACACAATTTCACACAAGACAACTACCCCCGGACCAACATTGTTTTGTGACAGGATCATTTAGCTTATGAGTCACCCTACCTTTGCAGTCTGGCTGGGCCAAGATGCAAAATGTATACTTAACCTCATGTGTCAATCTCCCATTGTCCCATAGATTGTAAGCTTGCGAGCAGGGCCTTCTCACCTCTTTGTCTGTTTTACCCAGTTTGTTTATTAGTTTATTACGTTTGTCCCCAATTGTAAAGCGCTACGGAATATGTTGGCGCTATATAAATAAATGATGATGATGATGATGATGATGATGATTGTTATCTTTTATTTTTATCCTTTTATTTGATGCAATATGTTTTATTGCAATTATATCGTCTGTGAGCTGAGTAGAAAGAGATGTGAGCAGCAGTGGAAGAGTTAATTCTAAGAACAGATGTTCCTAATCAGTATTGTTGGACAAAGGAAATTCCTCACTTCTTAAAACCCCGATCACAGACTTGAGACCTATGTGGACTTTGGAACATCTATATATTATCTCAAACAATTGTAATATGGCAATTGAATTGTAATACAACCTACTCATTTTCACTTGTAAAAGGAACTGTTTCTCAATGAGGGGCAGAATTTTAGACTTGAAATTTTATGATAATAGTATCAAAGTTCCTTTGTTGCAGAAATTCAATTATTGCTTTTATTAATACGATAATGAACGCTCTGCTGTAAATGAAATGGTTATTAGAAGTCACCTCAGATTTCTGTGACTATATAAAAGCATGGCTAATTTTATATAGGTCACAGATATCTGAGATGACTTCTGATAGTCACGATATTTTACAGTAGATGATGCATTGGTCCTTATAATAAACAAAATTTAATAATGAACACTGGAGTACTGACATCAGAACTCACAGATTATAAGAAATTACAGAATTCATTATTTATTATCATTATTTTTATTTACAGGAGATTACACATATATTAACATAACTTGTGTATTATAAAAGTGGTTCAGTCTGCATTGAATATCCAAACATCACAACATTTCACAGCATCAACATTAGTTATCAGTTGAATCATTTGCTAAATGCATATTCATAGGTTAAATAGAGTAAGATATTTGTCAGAGGGCTTACCTCCTAAGCATTAGATACACTTGGAGATTAATGAACATTAAATTAGGAAAGATTAAAGAAAATTTTGGCATATCATGACAAATGAGGATGGCGTATTGAGAGCTAACCTAGATAATAACATATTATGCTAAAAAAAGAAATTTGCTTAGGGAGAGGAAGGTGGAATGCTGAAATCAAGTCATGAGTGAGAGGGAGCTGGAAACATTATTTACAGCTACAGCCACTCCAACAATTAAAGGTTTTTAGCCCTCAAAATTGTGTGAGATGACTATTTATTTAGCAATAAAAAGACTAGGGGCAAGATTTAATATAAGAAAGTTTGATGAAATTGCTGTTTTTTTCCGGATTTAATAAAAGCCAAACTGCTAGTAAAACGGCTGAAAACACATTTTCACAATCCGCCACTTCACAGATCACCATCCCAATTTTTATAATGATGAAAATACAAGCTGACAGATTTACTAAGCTTAGGTTTGATAAACCAACGGGAAAGCCCCCAGAAAAAAGAGGTGGTTGTAAGAGGACAAGATTGCATGCTGTTTGAACTATCTTGCCATTCAGAACATAAGAGGAGGCACTACTGATTTATGAATTATGGGGACAATAATTATTTATTGATTAGATGGCAAAATAAATTTAAAATTAATGTTTATTTTTCATTATATTAAGGGGACAAAAGTTTTGTATTATTATATTATGGGGGCAATATATAGTGCCACCTGTGTGCATCATAAATAATTATTACCCCCATTAGCAATCAAAAGTATTTGCCCCATAAGTAAATTATAAATTAACTTTGCCCTTACTCGATAAATAAGGATTGGCACCATAATTCACAAGTCAATGGTGCCTCCTCTTATTTTCTGAATGGCAAGATAACTCAAACAGCATGTTTGAGCTATCTAGCCAATCAGAAGCAGATATTAAAAAAACATGTCTTTTGCATGCACCTTTTTTAGCGTTCAACTATGTTTCAGGCTCAGAATCTTCATCCATGACATAATCCAAAGGGAAATAAAATAATAAAACAGTATATCACAAATGTTTCTTATGCCACCTGTCACTAAATGACATAAAACTGGTTGAATATTCCTAAGTGTAGTGGAATATTCCGCATAGAATGAATCTTTGCATCAGACACATCCATATGTAAGCATCGACAATACAGTATGGTACGATATTATTTTTCTTATTTGAGTACACTGTTATGTTATGCATATCATGCATTTACAAATCTACTGGATCTTACTGCTAAATCCCATTAAACTGAATCTAGCCTTTGAAGCCTTATATATTTATAGCAGTGTTAAAATGACTTAGTGATTATCAATGTAATATGAGATTGGGTTTGTAAAGTTTCACGTATTAAAAGTTTTAGAAAAAGAAGTATGGGCCTGATGAACACTTATGTCATCAAATACTCAAATAGTAATGCTGTGCTACTCAGATATACCTTTAGAACCCTCTAATAAACAAACATATTAAAATAAAAATAAAAAAGGAAGTCAATAATTAAATTAATGGAAAACTTATGTAAATGTATAGGATTAACAGTACAGTTAAGGGCATAACTATAGACAGGATAACATCAGGTGTGATGTTCCCCGAACTATTTCCTGGGTCCAGAAAAACAGCTGAAATTGAGGAATTTTTATCCATAAGCGGCTTGCAAGATGTTACTTGCAGTTTCTTTTTAAGCATCCATATAGGCATAAATAATGGTTTGCTGCAGTTTCTCTTATAAGCAGCAGAAGCCAACTGTTTAATAATAGCATAGGAGCCAGTGCTCCAATCTTTGAATCTGGCAATGCTCAGGGCTCAAATGTGGACACAGTTCCCAACCACTCTCCGATAGTAGGGTATTAGTAGTTGCAATGCTGTGGTTTTCTCATAGAACATATAGATTGGGCAGCAGTCAGCTATAAAGTGATTAATGCACTGTGTGTATTTCAATGTCGGCAGTACTTCTAGGTAGGGATGTGCACCGGCCACTTTTGGTGTCTCATGTTTTGTGTTTTGGATTCGGATTTGCTTGAGGTTTTGGGTTCGGATTTGTTTCGCAAAACACCTGACGAAAGGTTTTGGTTCGGATTTAAGGTTTTGGATTCATTTTGAAAAAAACATAAAAAGTGCTAAAAACCAGTTTTGTGTTTTTTTTTTTCACTCCTACACTATTATTAACCTCAATAACATTCAATAACAATCATTTCCACTAATTTCCAGTCTATTCTGAACACCTCACAATATTGTTTTTAGGCCAAAAGGTTGCACCGAGGTAGTTTCAGCACATAATGCCAAAAAAAGAGGTACAAGATGGAATTGTTCTGGGCCCTCCCTCCCACCCCTCGCGAGATTCGACGCGAGACTTGGACGACAGAGCCTCGTTTTCATTTTTTTGCCCGCCGGAAATATCCGAACAGTCCTCGGATCCCGTTCGGATCTGCACTGTTCGGGTGGGCTCGGATTAGCGGATTCCGAGCCCGCTCATCTCTACTTCTAGGATATGTATATCATGCTGTATTCCCATATAGCATTAGAAGCACTTCCAGTACTTTGTCTTGACCCTGCTACTAGCACCCACACTTGTGGGCACAGATTCAGCATCCTACTCTCTCCCCTCCTTCCCCACTCTCTGTGCACTGGTAGCCACTTTCACCTCTTTGCCTGTGCACCTGCTCCCTGCTTAGTTTGACATTTTTCTACTTCGGAACATTACTTGTACTTCTTATTTGTACTTACTTTCTGTACCTTTTGCACACAGTATTTGTTCTGCTTATATGCCGTGCATTGTTAACCTGTTCTGTTGTCCCTTGCTCTATCTACTGCGCTGCAGACTTTTTGTGACGCCTCATAAATAAATAATAATAATAATACTGACCTGGTAACTGTCTTTACCGATCATAAGAACCATATTTTTCTCGAAGGCACTCAGTGTTTAAATCCACGCCAAGCATTGGGCATTCTTGTTCACCCACTTCAACTTGATACTCACCTATCATCTGGGATCCAAAAACTCTCGGGTGGATGTCTTTTACTGCTCCATTGACAACTCTGATTCATTCACCACTGTCGAACCACGACCCATTATTGACCGTAGCAGTACTGTGGCCTTGGCAAATACCTCCTACAAAACTCCTTCTCCTGGATGTTTATATTTGAAGCCACATCTACTACTCAAAGCCTTGCAGTGAACCCATTCTTCCAAATTTGATGGACATACTGGAGTTAAAAAGATCTATGCCCTCCTGAGCCAGCTTTATCGGTGGCCCACTCTCTGCCTGGATGTTCAAAATTTGCTTTGGCTTATGTGATTAGTGCCCAACATAAGGTGCCCAGACATTCACCTTCGGGACTCCTTCTTCCTCTACCTGTCCCTGACTGTCCATGAACTAGAATATCTATGGATTTTTATCACAGATCTTCCTCCCAGTGCCAGATTCAGTACTGTTTAGATAGTCGTTGAATGCTTTTCTAAGATGCCCACTTTGCTCCCCTGGTTGGTTTGCCCTCTGCTTCCAAGTTGGCTCACATCTTCATGAAGGAGATTTTCAGACTTCACATATTCCCTCAGGAAATGATATCTGATCAGGACATACAGTTTGTGTCTCGCTTTTGGAGATCTATTTGCAAGAGTCTGGGTCTCGACCTAAAAATTTTTTGGGAATATCATCCTCAGACCAGAGGCAAAATGGAAGGAGTGAACCAAGACCTTGAGTAGTTTCCTGGACTGTTTTTCTTCAGAAAACCAAATTAACTGGAATGACCGTCTTCCTGGGGCTGAATTATCCCGTAATACCCATGTCCATGAATTTTCCAGTTCCTCACCCTTTTTCATTGCTTTTGGTTCCCACCCCATCCTGCCAGACTTCTCTCCTAACTCAACATTTTTCTGTCCCTGTAGAAGATTCTTTAATACAGGATTTTCACATTTGGTCTCAGACTAAGGTCAAATTGATGAAGTACTCCCATTGTTATAAATCCTCTGAGGATCGTCATCGGAGTGTCTTCCCTGTTCTTCATTTTGGCGACAAGGTCTGGTTATCCACCCGAAATCTGAGACTCCAAGTCCCTTCTGTGAAGCTGGCTCCATGCTTCATGAGGCTGTTAACCCAGTGACTTTCAAATTCTGTTTACCTTTCACTCTCAAGATACATGATAACTTCCAAAACTCTCTCCTGAAGCCGTTAATACTTAATGAATTTTCTCATTTATCCTCTCATCCATCCTCCATTCAAACCACTTCTGGTGAAAAAATTGACATTAGTCATATTTTGGATTCTCGCATCTCTCGTAGACGTAAGCAGTAGTTGGTCTATTGGAAAGGCTTTGGTCTGGAGGAGAGATCCTGGGTAGACAAGAGAAATCTTCATGCACCCTTCCAACTGAGAAGATTCAACAAGATCCTTCATAATCTTCCCTACTTTGGAGGAGGGGAGATTGCACTGTCAGGCTTCGTCCCTGTGCTATTCCATCTGCACAGGGACGGCTGCCTTCCACCTTGGGTGCCGCGTCTGGTTGCCCGGCAACCAGATGCATCAATTCTGGCTCTGGGTGGTCCCTGGTGCGCATGTGCGTTCCTTTGCTAAGCAACAGAATACTACTCTGAAACCTGGCAGCAGTTGCTTATATCACCCCCGGTAATTAGCTTTCTTATAGCTATTTAAGGAAGGCTTTGACACCATTAGGGTGCCAGAGTATTACATCCCTAATTTACAGCACTTGTACGTTTCCTTGCAAACTTTGGTCTGACTCCCTGGTTCGGCTATTCCTGACACTGTCTGGATTCTCCCTTGGACTTGATTACGCCTTCTCTGTATTTGACTTCTGCCTGCCTGAGCACTCTTTTGGATTCTCCGCACTGACCGCTCGTCTTGAACTCAGCTTTCTTGACTATCCATTAGTAATCAGTTACTTTGCTGGCAATCCTCCTCGAGAACCACAACCTGCATGTCTCTCGCAGCTAAATCCAAACTCCCTTGCGGGCTCCCTGGCAAAGACCAGAGGCCCAGTAGACTCCGCTCCTGCAGGCTGGGCTGTGTCAATACCAGTAGCGCTTCAGTCGCCTGACAATTCATATCTATTATAAATGAAAGGCTCAGTTACCTTCTAGATCTTTCCTGGACTATGAATTTGGTGGATTGATTTATGTATTCTTGAGGTTTATTTATTTATATTGTATTTTTTTTTTAACTTTAAACCTATTTGTTATGCATGCATTTTTAACCTATGGTAGTTTACTTCTGGGCAGTAAGTAATCTTTATATTACTGTGAATTCAGTTATAAAAATTATTATTGTGAGATCTTTTGCTAACCTTTTTGTAAATTTAACAACTTTTGTCTATTTGACATATTTAGCATTTTCCTCTAATATTCATTTATAAACAAGCCTCTCCATTTCACTTATGTGACTAGGAGCTTACTATTCCTTTGAGGATTGGAGGGGGGGGGGAAGGGTTACAATTCCTTCCCCTTTTTGGCTACATTTCACTTATATATTTCATAAGGAAGCACACATAAGGTGCACTAAAGACCACTTGCATGAGCCAGAAGACCACATGATTGTTCTATGTACAGGCAAGTCTGGAATAGTAGTTTTATACTTAAATGAGAAACATTATGTGTGGAGTAAACAAAACACTGCATTCCTACATCCTAACCTTGAAATACGATGATAGCAGTATCATGGTTTGGGGCTGGTTTGCTGCCTTTGGACCACAATGGTTTGCCATCATTGATGGAACAATGAATTCTGGATGATATCAGGGTATCCAACCTTGAACTGAAGCTCAAACACCTTGAACACAAGGTGGGTCTTGCAGCCATAAAATTACCCTAAACACACTTCAGTCTACAAAAAAATGGTTGATGCAGAATAATTTCTGCATTTTTGAATGGTCGAGTTAAAGCCCAGACATTAATCAAACCAAAATGTTGGGGTAGGACCTGAAGCGGGGTGCTCAAGGGGGTCTCACTAGTTACTAAACGCATAGGGTCACATACACTTTCAGAAAAATAAATGTTGGATCACTTTGATCAATAAATGAGTTCAACTGTATATCCTATTGTGTTTTATTTGGTTATCTTTATTTATTTTTATGACTTAGATGAAGATCTGAATACACTTAAGGTCACATTTATGCAGAAATTCAGATGATTTTAAAGGACTCACAAACTTTCTAGCACCACTATAACATAACAGTGCATATACAGTTAATAAAAAGGCATGCATTGCAAATAACATTACACTTATGTAGATGTTTTCAATTCTGCTCCTTAAGGAGCAGTTGTCTTCTTGCTCAACAAGCTTCACATGCTCTATTCACTGGCAGCCAGGCCCATGCTAACACTTGTAGTTCAACAAGTGTCAGCATGCCCTAGCAATATTTTGGTAATCAGGACTTGCATTGACACCCAATGCACAGTGGTGTCAGGATGAGCCTTTGTTCTACTCATCATGGGGCTGGTTATCCCTGCGCCGACTTGTCATTTATGTGTGCCTAATTTCGCCCTGTGGTGACTAGGCAGGGGCTATGTCACGGCTCTGAGGGTGTTTTGCAGATCCCTTGCCTCTACTATAGAGGATGGTGGAGGCAGAACACAATAATATTCTTAGGATAAGTTCACGGCTTACAGGCATCAATAATAACACAGGAGAAAGTAGTAGTGCTGCAATGTATTATATTGAATGTTGGTACAACAGGATTGGAAGGAATTAGATTATATATATATATATATATATATATATATATATATATATTGGCAAAGATGAATACACAGCAATTCGTTGTAATGCAGACATTAATCACATATGCTACTTTATAGTTGGTAACCCTTGGCAACAGCATGAGATGAGATGATATACAGTTCAACGCAGTGATGATAAACAAGAACACTAGGATCCAATAGAGAACCACACAACAGATGAATGTGAATCACTGGTACAACTTACAGTCCAAACAGAGTAGTATATAGAACTTAGCTGATCCGAGAGTAGAGATGACTCAACATAGCAGGTGGTACTGGAAACACTGTGATTCTTATTAAGCAGAACAGCAAGCATTAAACATCACCCAAGGACTTGGATGAACACTGACATGTGCAGTAGAACGTTGCCTAGAAGTAGCAGAGACGTGAGTAGTATTTGAACCATGCATGGAACTACAGGTAGCAGGCTTCGTTGTAACTGCAATGGTAAGTTCGCTGTAGTATGAAGCAAATGAACAGAGACACGTAACTTGAGCCCAAGAACTAGCCACCGGCACAACAAGTAGTTCACAATAACAGTCCAGTAAACAGGTTACAGCAGAGTAAGGATAATCCGTGTCAGACATGGAACTACAGGTGACAAGTAACTTGATAGTAGCTCTTACAGCGAGAAGCAGCGATCTTAGCCAGCCAGACGTAAAGGTGAACCAATAGATAAAGCACAGGTTTAGCAACAACTCACGATACTCGTTCAGCGTGCAGATGAATAGCGGAGAGGAGTTCCAGCTTGCAGGTGAACAGCAGTGAGGAGTTTGCAGCTTGCAGGTGAACAGCAGTGAGGAGTTTGCAGCTTGCAGGTGAACAGCAGTGAGGAGTTTGCAGCTTGCAGGTGAGCAGCAGTAAGGAGTTTGCAGCTTGCAGGTGAACAGCAGTGAGGAGTTCAGTCCAGCGAGCAGGTAACAGACACATGGAAGGAGAGGTATACAGCCAGATCCAAATGCAACCAGAGAAACACAAAGAACAGGCAATGAGCCCATAACCTTGGGAGGTTAATATAGTGCTCCAGGACCAATGAGGTTCAGGAGGAGGTCCAGATCACAGTAGCCAGGAACACCTGTGAAAGTAATGTCTCTGAGGCAGAAGCAAGCAGAATCATGGTTCTTAAAGGGAAAGTCACAGCGCCGGCACCAGAGCCGTAACTAGGCAGGTGCGGGCGGTGCCGCCTCCCAGGGCGCAAGCCCAGGGGGGGCGCAGCCGCCCGACACCTGCCTCTATGCCCAGGCTCAATAGTTCCACACAGTGCCACAAGCAACAACTTATTCCCTGCATCAGAAGCAGTCACCGAAAACAGGAACTTCGGCATTTGGAACACAAGTTTGCGTTATAACCTCCAGCAGGCGCGCACTCAGGGGGTGGGGTTCAATTGCCCAGCAACCCCTTTCCCCTGTGCTTGTATCCCCACCTCCGGTAATCGGAGGGTTTTTTCATTTTTTCTTGACTATTAAAAAAGTGGGGGGAGCCAGGAATCACCCTCCTCTTTACTTTGTGACTGTAGTGTCCGTGCAGCCTATTACTGCAGCTCACGGACGCTACTGACAGCCCCTGCAGGAACAGAAAAAAGGAAATTGTGGCTGCCACACTGCACTACAGCAGACAGCAAGAGGTAAGTGAAAGTATCTTATGTAAGATGAAGAGACAGAGGAACGGAAATGGGGATAAACTAAATGAAAGGGGGGAGGGGGGTATAGAGAGGTAGAACTTAGGTTATAAAGGATATTTTAGGGAAGGGTTCCCCCTTTTTTCATACTTTGATCCATGTTTGCTAGTAAACAGAGCAGATACACTACTCAGAGTAGCAGGTGCCTGTCCTCATTCACACTTTTCAGCAGCCCAGTCCTGTCTCCCCCCATGTTTGTGGTTTGTGTGTACTGTGTATCAGTGTACTTGCCCCTCCCCCTCCTAGTGTGTCTGTCTGTAACAGCTTCCTCTATCCCTGGTTGTGTTATCTCTTTCTCTAAATTTGCATGTATTGTCCTCTTTCTCCCTCTGTATTTGTGCCCACCCCTGTTTATGTGTGCATAGCTCTTCCCTTTGTGTGTTTATGTCCATTTCTGCTTTTCCATTTGTGTGCCTGTGTCTCCCCATGTGTGTTTCTCTGCCCCCCCTTGTGATTATATGTCTATTTCTACATTGTGTCCATTTATTTTCCTCTCCTTTGTGTGTATCTCATTTTGCCCTCTCATTACATATGTGTGCCAGGTGGGCACTTAGGGGTATTTTACAGTTGTCCAGAACCCCCTCACATTCATATCAAACCACCCTGAAAGCAGTATCTGTACGTATGCTGAAGCTGTATATGGTCACAGAACGATCAGCAAGAAAGAAAGGGGCACATGCATGATTTCATGCCCGCCACGTAACGCAGCCTGAGGGTAACACAGCAGAGATGGCACCCCTTATACCCCCACAACAGGGACGACAGCATTTCTGCTGAGAGGTGAGTGGCTGTTAGTATGCTATAAACTATATTTGAGACACTGGGGCCTATTTATAAATAGTGTGATCTGCATGCTCCACTGATTCAATTCATTGCTTGCACACGGCCAAGATATTACTTCGGCAAGCCCGAGGTACTACAGATACCATCTATAAGTGTGGTGCACTTGTGATTCCTAGGATTTCCACTTACACTGTGGGACAGCCAGTGTAAGATAGGAGCCGATTCCCATCGGAGTTTCATCTGATGCCGGTATGTGGAGCGGTATGTGACATCTTATCATTCCGTACGGCTAGAGACAGTGAGCCTATATACCATCTATTGCTCACTTTTGATTTGTCTAATATACTAGACTATGGGGTATGGACTGAAACTATGGTAGAAATTTCTGAGACTTATGTTCATTGAGACACTTGAGTGTTAGTTCTACACCATCTGTGCTCGAACTAGACTCACATACGGATACCGAAACACTAATATTCGTCCAGTTTTGATTGATTACCATTTTTATATGGATCACCATGGCAACCAATAGCATTTTTTTCTTGTGGAAGTACTCTATAAGCTCTTGCTATGCACGTTTTGTCGCTATCCAATAACGATTGTCGAATCTCGATTTGTGTTTCCAACGCACAAATATTTATTCTCAAAAAGTAGCAGAATAATTCAAGCGAAATAATAAGTACAGCCGTTACTTATCGCAGGCGCTCTGGATCCAGTGAACAGTCATTCAGGTCTGAAGTCTGTGGTCAATGTGACTGAACACTAGATGAGAGCTACTGCTTATATGCAAACAGAAATACAGTGAAACAATGCAGATGGTATGGTTTGCTTCTATTGGTCCAGGCTTCAGGAAGGTCCAGGGGGTTGCAGATCATAGGCTGGTTCAGTCTAAGGAATCCAAAGGTGGGGGTCATCTCTCCAGGGGATGTGCTCTGTTCTTCCCACCAAAACTCCAATTACAACCAGTCCATTAGCATTTTACAGTCAGCATCATATTAAAGGTTTATTCCCTAACATCAATAACTAGAGTATGCAATGTGCGATCTCTTCGTCGAACGTACCGGACAGCTGCTGATGTAAAGGGGATTAATATGATATCCGACATGACACATTTCCTTTAACATGAACCATATGTATCACTAATATGCATATAGCTTATAATATTACACATAAACACTACTATATTTCGACATAAATAACTATGTGTTGCAACTACGATTAATGTGTACTATTTACAAATGTGTGTGTTGGTGCGAATGTATACAAAAGTGTAAAAATTGTTATTGCCTTGTGTTGCGGCTGGATACGCCTTTCCACGCCGTAGCGTGCTCTACGCATAATTTCAGACAAAGACAATGAAGTTTGCTCGATATTAATTGAAATGACTTTATCCAATTTGCTGACTTCGACACTCTATATATATTTCTACATTTTTGATCATCGCGGCACTGGCTACATTGCGACAGCTGTTAGATCTATGTAATTAGTAGCACTGTTTTGATCAATTAACTCATGAGCAACGTTATTATCATCCTCCTTATATACATAATATATCACAGTGCACTGTGTTTTATGTCATGGGGAGTATTCCACCACCTACCATGGTTATTTAGCATTATTAGGTATATTTTTTATATATTGTTTTTATTATTGTATTGTAATAAATGTGTACATTTCATGACCCGTGACCCAGTTTTATTTGTACAATATTTGTTTTTGATACAGCTGGGTTTTTAGCGCTGCATCTTTGTGTGTGTTAACGGTTTGTTTTCAGGTGGGTGCAGTCACCTTGTTTTTGCAGCAGCTTGACCCTTGTCATATATCATACTTATAGTTGCTATCTTTTATCAGTATAGCATTATAACATATTGGTTATTGCACTACTTTTAGTCTACATATTGGCGCCATATCAGGGGTTGTTTTGGTTTTTAGTTGTGATATATTAATCTGTTGTCTCCATCCTGTGATGGCAATAACAGAACAGGTATTCTGGCGGTGCAATTACCACCATGATGCTTGTTAAATAGGCTTCCCCTTACAAACATTTGGAACCCCCCCTTTTGAAATCTTGCGTTTGACCCTGCTCCCGGATACAACTTTCTAATTTACCGGTACCAGTGACAGCAATAGACGACTACTGAGGTTGGTACTTTTTACTGAATAATGATTGGTCCTTACAGAACTAGCAGAGCCCCCAGAAAATGGCTGGCTGCACAGAGGGCTTCAGCTAGGAGGAGGAGCAGTATGTTAGTGGAATATTTTTAGTAGGTGGCACTGCTATTGTAAATATGCAGTTTTGTTTTACATGCATTTTTTAACCTATTAATATGAACAATTCGATTTGATTTAATGATTTTAATGGGACACAATTTATAAGGTTATATTAGTAATTAGATAGTACAGTACAAACATAGTCTGTAATCACAGCAGAAATAACACTTTTACTTTCTAATTTTTTGAATTTAGTGAGATTTTTTTGATTGGACCTCTGCAGTTTTGCACCATTTGCGATGTGTACAACCTTTTTTTTTTTTTTTTAAATTGATTTGCTTCTCCATTGGGGAGAGGGGGAGTGACAGTTGCTAAAGGGTTGGGGTTTCTCCAAAGCACTCTTTGGAAATCTATTTAAATCTACTGTTTACTGTATGTCAGTATTGTCATTGGTGATGAATAAATCTAGCTGGTGTCAATTTTACATCTTCAGAATTCAGTAATGCTTCTTGTAAGGCCAGAGCCCTAACTATTCAGGAGCGGGCAGTGCCGTCGCCACATCCCCACATTAGGTTGGCCACACCCACTCGGCAAATGTCACTCCCATTTAGATGGGGGCGCCGGTGCCCTGTCTCGCCCAGGGCACTAAAATGTCTAGATACGGTACTGGCCGGCACCTAACTTTGGGACTGGCGTGTGACATGCTAGTTTCACATGAATTGAGGCAGACCTTCCAGTTGTGAAACACTTTTATTTTGTAAAATGATGTACAAACATTAAAGCTTCTATATTTTCATTGCTTTGTGCTGTAATGTGCATTTTGTGCACGTGATTAGATAAATAAAGACTAACACATTTCCAAAGAAACAAAGTTTATTTTAAATTTCCAAAGTAGAAGTGCTAAGGGGCATACATCCTAAAGTAGCATTCTCTCCCAGAGAAAGCCCAAAAAAAGACCTTGTCTACAAATACATTGCCTCACCACTCAACTAGTTGAACCAGGGGACATCTATCCCCATGGCTCACTGATTACCCAGAGCTCACTCATGATGCTCCCACATGGTGCATGTTTTGCCTTTAAAGACTTGATAGTTTTCAAAGTGAGAAACACTGGCTCTGTGTGATGGACCTCAACTGACCACAGCTTGTCCAGTCAAAGTCCTGGCAAATTCGTGTCAGTGAGTATTGTATGGTTTCAGCTGATTGAACAAGCTGCAGTTTTCTGAGATCTAACACATAAAGACTTACCAGTTTTTTTTTAATATTTTCCAGAACAGGGGAACAGTTAAATACATGCAGAGGGGTTGCGACCAGGATGAGTATTAGGAAAATAGTGAGGTTGAATAAAGGAGGCACCCACATCGTTGAAGTAGTTGAATGAAGGTTTAGATTAAATTTTATTGGAGCCGGGTGTTATACTCAATAGCCAGTATAAAGTTCAGTTACATCATTATTAAAATTGAGAAACAGCAATAAGAGGAAAATGTGATTACAAAATATATTTTTATTTCCTTTTGTTCTATGTCATGATTTAATATTTATTATTTTTCTTAAATTATTGTTTTAAAAGTTTACATTTTTAGAAACTGTAACTCAACACTTTGTGCACAATGAATAAAAAAACAGAGATTATTTTCCAACAATATTACCAAGTACAATATTTTATAAACAACAAATTATTTGCCAGATTTAATAATTAATATATTTGCCAAAACATACTTGCATTGTGCACAGGCAAAGATCACTAGATTTTTTTCCAGATGGATTAAGATGAATAGTTTTCTTGGCAGTCTTTGAAACCTCATTGCTCAATTGTTTGAGATTAGAAGCATTTGAATTTATTTTATCCTTTTCTCCTTTGCTCAGTTGCTTCCCTGAGATTTAGAAAAGCAGAAACAAATGAACACAAAACTTCCAATTCTAATAGAAATACAAATGCATTTGTCACGGGTGAGTGGAAACAAGTTAAATCTAAGTATTGCCATACCAGGTTTAAGACAGATTTAAATCACCAATGCTGTAGATAAGTCTAGTCTTCAGTAAGTTTGATTACATGCAAACTACATTACATGATGTCTTTATTCTATATTTTGTGCTTACTTTCTATCCACTGTGGAGCCATTGGGACCAATCTGCCATTGGGAGATCCTGCACACAGTCAGTTTATGAGTGTGCAGTAGTGGCTTTTGCAAGTGCAGTATGTACCCTAATGTGTTTATTTAACAATTCTTCGATTACAGTTGTACTCAATAGGTCAAATTTCTTAGAGGTTGAGAAAGTGATAAGTATTTGAGGAATTAAGAATTCATATGTATCAGGCTTTTTCAGACTTACATTTTTCTCTGAATTATACTTTGCTCATTTGGAAAATAAACAAATGTTCACTGTACAAGAACACTTACTGTATGATAGCAAAGTCTGTTTGAGCATCAATATAAGACCACTCACGTTGTATCTATGCCAATTAAGTCTGTATACTCTGACATAATGTAGTTAAACAGTGACAGCCACACACGCATGCTCATGTTACCATTAACAGACTAAGGTTATCAATGCTTTGAGTGCTCAATTTTAAATTCAGAATTGCAAGTTTAGATAACTCAAGGGCAGAACATTGTATTATTGGACCCATGTCACAAACTTACAAACTTACAAATATGGTGGATTCCCATTTCATAAAAATTGCATTATTCAATCAGAAGTGTGGAATCAAACAAGTCCCCTGGTTTTCACCAGGAACTGCAGCAAGGTGGTATGGGCTTCACTAGTGGGAACTCTCAGGTTGCGGTCCTCTGAACTGCTTTTTGGCGCAACACAATGGTATAGGCGGGAGCAGCAAAAACATAGAATATAAGACTGGTCAGACGAGATGGAAACTGGAGCATAAGGGAGTGAGATAAGGTACCAAATCATATTCCAAAAGAGTAGTCACAAACAAGTCGATGTCAGGTACACCAGGAGTATCCAATAGATGAGACTCAATAAATCAGCCAGATGCTAGGGAGGAAACCTGTTGCTCTGACACTGCTGCAGTATTCAGAGCAGGTTTAAATAGTCTTTTGTAAATTGAAAATACTGCCTCTGAAAGTGATCACGTGACATTGGGTATAACAACATGAGAGAACTGCATGTCCGTGATCAGGGGGAATATCAGGGGAACATTGCGGGACCTGGAGAGGTAAGTGTGACAGCCCCATAGCTAAATTTAGGGGCCGCAATGATTCTAGTTCTCCCCTCCAGAGACCCCTGCTCAGCTCTTCTGAGCCTGCAATTGCACCGGCACAAATGTATTGAAGTCATTTTGGCTTCATTGTCCAACTTTTTAGCCCTGCACATGCTCAAAAGAGGCGATGCTTTGCTCTTCTTTGCATTCTTCGGCCCCACATGTGTTCAGAAAAGTAGAGTGGTGACATTGGGATGGTGACCAAGGATTGCCAGGCCCCTCTCACTTTCGGACCCCATAGTAGTTTTATTTCCACCTCTGCTACCCAGTGATATCACTGTGAAGTCTCCAGGATTCCTTTAGATGTGATGAAATCTTTAGGAGTGCAGGGATGTTTCCGATCATGTCACCCCTAACATTAATATTGTTAGATCAAGTTTAACCAGTGGATCACACGTACATAAGTTTCTATGACTCACAATAAAAATATAAAAAATAATAATATGAATATAAACACCTTGGTAATCATTGTGTGAGACTTACACATTGCTAATAAAATGTAAATCTAATAATTATTCCATTCTACCAAAAGTAAGCTTTGTAGATCAAGAAAAAAATTATTCTCTACAATAGAGGCCCAGCTACAAAAATGTGAAAATTAGCCTTGTTATGAAAGAGAAAAACCATCCAGTCAGTAAGTAGTTAAAGGAACATTATGATAAAAAAAAACTAGCATTATTTATTGAAAGCATCTTTCTGTGAATCAATTTACAAATCTTTTACTAGTGATTTTTTTTCCAAAGGTCACTTAAAAGCATTTAAAAAGTAGAATTAGTACATATATATATATATATATTTCATTTTTTTGTTACAAGGCAATATTTAAAAAAAGGAAATGTTTTTCAATCTACAAATGTTTTTTGCATCACAACCTTTGCAAATGAATATACAGTCATGGCCAAAAGTTTTGAGAGTGACACAAGTATTGGTTTTCACAGTTTGCTGCTGCAGTGTTTTTAGACATTTTTGTTGCTATGGTATACTGAAGTAAAATGATAAGCATTTCATAAATGTCAATGGCTTTTATTGACAATTACATTAAGTTTATGCAAAGAGTCAATATTTTCAGTGTTGACAATTTTTTTTCAATACCTCTGCAATTGGTCATTGCATGCTGTCAATCAACTTCTGTGCCACTTACTGACTGATTGCCACCCATTCTTGCCTATTCAATGCTTAGAGTTTGCCAAAATTTGTGGGATTTTGTTTGTCCACCCACCTCTTGAGGATTGACCACAAGTTCTCAATGAGGTTAAGGTCTGGGGAGTTTCCTGGCCATGAACTCAAAATTTTAATGTTTTGATCCCCGAGCTACTTCGTTATCACTTTTGCCTTATTCAAGGTGCTCCATCATGCTGAAAAAGGCATTGTTTGTCACTAAACTGTTCTTGGATGGTAAGGAGAAATTGTTCTTGGAGGATATTTTGTTACCATGAATAATTCATGGCTGTGTTCTTAGGCAAAATTGTGAGTGAGCCCACTCCCTTGGTTGAGAGGCAACCCCACACATGACTGGTCTCAGGATGCTTTACTGTTGGTATGACACAGGACTGATGGTAGCGCTCACCTTTTCTTCTCTGGGCAAGTGTTTTTTCAGATGCCCAAAACAATCTGAAAGGGCATTCATCAGAGAGAATGACTTTACTCCAGTCCTCAGCAGTCTAATCCCAGTTTGTCCTGGAGAGAAGTGCCTTTTTTGCAGCCTTCTTGACACCAGGTGATCCTCCAAATGTCTTCGCCTCACTGTACATGCAGATGCACTCACACCTGCCTGCTGCCATTCCTGAGCAAGCTCTGCACTGGTGGTGCCCCGATCCCGCAGCTGTATCAACTTTAGGAGACGGTCCTGGGGCTAGCAGGATGTTCTTGGGCACCCTGAAGCCTTCTTCACGACTATTGAACCTCTCTACTTGAAGTTCTTGATGATCCAATAAATAGTTGATATTGATGCAATCTTATTAGCAGCAATATCTTTGCCTGTGAAGCCTTTTTTGTGCAAAGCAATAATGACTGCAGGTGTTTCCTTGCAGTTAACCATTGCTAACAGAGGAAGAACAATGATTTCAAGCACCACCCTCCTTGTATAGCTTCCTGCTGTTATTCTTACTCAATCAGCATGACAGAGTGATCTCCAGCTTTGTCCTTGTCAACACTGCCCTGATGTCAGCTGGTCCTTTTGTGGCAGGGCTGAAATGCAGTGTAAATGATGTTTTGGGGATAAAGTTCATTGTCACAGCAAAGAGGGACTTTGAAATTAATGTCAATTCATCTGATCACTCTTCATGATATTCTGCAAATACATGCAAACTGCCATCAGCAGACTTTGTGTCATTCTAAAAACTTTTGTCCATGACTGTATATGTGTGTGTGTGTGTGTGTGTGTATATGGTATATATATATCTATATATATATATGTAACCCCCTGTCACTGTGTGTATTGTGGGGTGCAAAGGGTACACAGTGCACCTCCTTCTCAAACCCTGGCTAGCTGATGGGCATGGGTGTAAATGATCAGGGGGTCCCTGCACATGGATGTGTTTCTTTGTAGTTAGTGGGACACAGATGATGTCACTTTGGTGCAGTGTAATAGAAGTCACAATAATTTGGGCGCCAGACTATCTCTATGATAAACTGAACTCTTTATTTACACTCCTCTTCCTCCAGCACGATAATCATAATGGTTGCAGCAATAAAGAAATATATATACAGCTCCTTACTTTCTCCAGCACAGTTCTTAATGAGCAATACGAATATGGCTGCAAATATTTCTCATTACTCCTCCTGCACAGTTCTTAATGTTATCCAGATGTTATATAACATAAATCACGTCTCTTACACTCCATACGTCACTGCAGATCACCCTCCTTTGCTGGGGCACTCACATGGAGGCTTACAGGTAGGCAGCTTCTCTTCAATGCAGTTCTGACACGCTGTGTAACTCTCAACTGCAGCTCACCCCTCCTCTGCGTGGATGATGTCTCCTCTGGGCTCTCCCAGCCTCAGGCTCTGACAATACAGCTACCATGCCTCTTGTAGCAACCCTTTCTCCAGGGTCTCTTCCATGCAAAGTGTCCCCCTCTCTCTTGGGTTCTCTAGAGTGACATGGAGTTCTCCCCCTCATCCAGGGCACACATTCCTTGCCCTGATGCAGTCACAGCGCTCAGACTTTCAGGCAATGCTGGGGGATCCTGGAGCTTCCACCCCACTCTCCCAGGTCCCCAGCTACATCTCTCCTCTCCTGTCTCCACTGTCTCTCTGTATCTCTTTTTTCTTAGTCTCACAGACTGGGCTCGGTTATCACCATGGTAACCAGTTTATGTAACTGTTCATAAACTTCTAGCTTGCCCTCTAGGTGACCCCCCCTGTATTCACTGATGTGCAAGGTTTTACTAAAACGCCACTAGGGGGGCGTTACATATATATATATATATATATATATATATATATATATATATATATATATATATATTACATTTATATATTACATTTATAAAGCACCGACATATTACCACATTTATACAACTACATGATGGGTAGCGCCCACTAGATGTCAGAAAAGCTGTATTATAGGCAGCAAGGAGCAAGACAAGACAGTAGAAAATAGCTTTCAACAAGTAAATGGTGACGGGTCAATTAAATGAATATACTAAGTTGAAAAACAGTATAACAAATTTAGTGATATTTTATGTTACATGCTCTTTTATGTGCTTTTCATATTTGAAATGACTTGCTACATTTGAATAATTATATTCAGTGATATCACATTTTTTTGCCCCAGCTTTACAGAACTCCCCTTACCCCCTCTCTAGTCTTAATTCATTTTATTGTATGCCTAATTGGTTCTCTCATTGGTACAATGCATTCTTTTTATGGCTGATATTCAGAGGACATCTGATGTGTATTTAACCATTTAAGCTACTCCCATACACAACTTGGGCAACAGACCTACAACCTGGATAGCAGGCAAGTGGCTAAGGGTGGGTGAATTTTTTAATGCAGAGTTTATGGGTGGCATAACTGCATTGTGTTTCACACCAACACAATAGACAACTCTCAGGGAACAGCATGTTTTGTGTTGCAGAAACGTGAGGAGAGCAGCATGAGGTTCTGTTGACTTTAAATTTTTTGTTTGCTTTCTTGTATTTTGTTTTTCAATTAACTTAGCTTTTAAATTTTGCTACTGACAGGTCATTGACTTCTAACCTTAAATATCTTCTCTTCCCCAGCAGTCTCGCCATAGGTGTCTACTTCTTCTAACTGCATGATAAGGTTTGTTCTAAAATCATATATAGTGCCAGGAGTTTAAATAACCTAGTTAAATAGCAAGTAGCATGGCTACTTGTAAAAAAAAACTTCAAGCTGGCATTGTTATGGCCCAGGAGACTTCCCATCAGTGAGATCCAATTTTTGTAAGGAATATTTTAGAATTTATTGACAACAGTAACAAAAATGAAAAGGGGTAGCAATTATTCTGAAATATTATCTGTCATTTGTGGCTCATAATGCAGTTTTTAAGATGGTCTTACCAGTTTTTTTGTTACTAAGGTACTATTCTCTCCCTGGCAAGGATACCTCTAAGTGTGTTGGCTTAATGTCCAACCTCCTTCGTTAGCGGTAATCGGTACTCCAAAAGTTGTGCCTGGCCCTGCTGTTTTAGTAATTGGCTCAGTCAAACAGGAAAAGGAGATCAGGGGACAGTCCAGGTGTAGTTGTCTCTGTTTTTTTGTTGTATTTTCAGTAACTGATGGAAATTTTTAGAAGATGGAAATACAAAGTCACTGAAGGGGGTGTGGAGAGGGGCGTCTGTTCAATGTATTACATCGGAATGTGGTATCTTGGTACAAAGTCTAATAACCTACGCGTTTCAACATATGGGCTTCTTCAGGGATACATGCAGACATTCTATTCTCTACCCTTTACATGCTGAACTGTTTTCTACCACTAATGATGTAAGGAACACCTGCAACATTATTTCAAGACTGAACATATTTACAATCCTAATAAAATCTTTATAAAGAGTTGACTTCCTTTTCTGCCTAATCACAGTAAATCTACTTATTTAAAGAACATCAGCAACTTCCCGGAAATCCTACATTAATTAATTTGTTTCAAACCAATTCACTTTTTTTCTAGGAGAAGTCTTAATCAGCAAAAGGTAAATCATCTCTACAATCCAGAATATTCTCCACTGTGAAAATTGATCAGTGCACTAGGTATTAATTATATGTTTCTTAATCTTGGTTAATTTACTATATTTACTATTTGTCTATGTTACCATTGCACAATTGCAATGTTTACTTGCATTTGCATGTTGCTAATTTGTTTTGGCACATTTTTCTGTTTTCTACAAAAAAAAATCTGTTGATTCTGTTGATTTTCTCTTTCTTGCTAGCTACACTACATGTTCACATATCACTTCTACAGTGTGCTTAGACCAACCCCTGTAGCAATTTGGAAAGACTAGATTTGCAGATGTGAAAAGTGGTGAGAGAAAAAGATAAACTTTGTTACATATTTAAAATGGATTGAGGGAAGTATACATTGGAGAGGGGAATTCCAAAATGCATTCAAACTCAACCTCAATAGACATTCAACTTCTAATATTGATGTTATGAAAAATGACAAACAGAGCAATAATGTTGCACACAACATCTGGTGCATATATTTGCGGGCAACAAAAATCATATTCCAGTTATCATTTTTTTAGTACATTCTACAAAATGATAGCTAAAATCTGATTTTAGCTATTAGATTTAGGCAACATCTCCACTTTTTCAAACGTGCAGTTTAATAAATATACTCCCAAAGACCATTTAATGACCAATCTGAAGAAGAAGTGAGGATAGGCGGTTACTGTGGGAAGCAGGAAGATGATAAGCTCTGTTTTGGAAAAATAGGGAATAAATCAGAATTTGTTTGCATTACAAGTGATGAAAATTAAAAATTAGTGTTTTGATTGATTATGCATAGAAATATTAAGTATATAACAATGGTGAAGCTGTGTTTTTTTAATATAGACACAAGCGCTTTTAATGCCTTATATTTTTGAAAGTGTACGGAAAGAATGTTTAGTAAAATATTTTTAAAATATTTTTTAATTGTCCTTACAGAAATATTATTATTATTATTATTATTATTATTATTATTATTATTATTATCATCATTTATTTGTTAGGCGCCACAAGATTTCCGCAGTGCCACACATAGTACAAACAGTAGACTATACAGGGTATAACAGTACAGAACAATAAACAAAAAGTATCATTACTTAAGAAACTCCAGGCAGGCTGATGCAAAAAACATGGAGCAGAAGAACGGGTAAGGAGACAGGAAGGAAGAGGGCCCTGCTCATGCGAGCTTACATCCTAAGGGAGGGAAAACAGAACAGGCACAAGAGGAGCCAGTTGAGGCAATGGGAGAGAGGGGAGAATGAGCGGAGGAGATGGGGGTTAAGTGCATGGTTGGTAGGCTTTGAGGAAGAGGTGAGTTTTGAGTGCACGTTTGAAGGAGCACAGAGTAGGAGAGAGACGGATGGAGCGAGGGAGGTCATTCCAGTGAAGGGGGGCTGCACCGGAAAAGTCCTGGATTTTGGAATGGGAAGAGGTGATCAGAGTGAAGGAGAGGCAGCGGTCATTGGCCGAGCGCAGGGAGCAGGCAGGAGTGTGAATGGAGAGGAGATTAGAGATATAAGGGGCAGTAGAGTGGGAGAGAGCCTTGTAAGTGGTGATGAGAAGTTTGAAAAGAATTCTGTAGGGGAAGGGGAGCCAGTGTAGGGCAAGGCAGAGAGGGGAGGCAGAGGAGGAGCGGCGTGAGAGGAAGATGAGTCTTGTGGCCGCATTGAGTATACAGCAGAGGAGGGAGAGACAGGCGTGGGGGAGGCCAGTGAGGAAGAGGTTACAATTATCGAGGCGGGAGATGATGAGTGCGTGGTTGATGGTTTTGGTGGCCTCCTGAGAGAGAAAGGGACAGATGGGGCAATGTTGCGTAGTTGGAAGTGACAGGCTTGGGCAAGGTATACAAAGGTACCAAATCTGTTCATGGCATGAGGAATGAGGTGGACCATGGATGTAGCATTCAATGATACCTCTGGCCCAATATCATATATGTCTGCCTCCCAAATGAGCAAGTAAATTGTGGGAGCCCCTGCAATGAGAATATTATTGTCTAAATAATATAACATTTTCATTGCAGGGTCAATCAGTATTGTGTTTGCTTTCTCAGTTCTTGCAAACAGATGATATGAAGATTTGTAAAAAGTAAAACAATACAATGAGGGCTTTATGTATTAAACTGTGATCGGCCGTTAAAATGGAAAAAACAGCAGTTTTCCCTGTAAAATGGCAATCAGAAAATTGTGTGAAGGGTTTTTGGCAGGAGAAAAAAGATTTCTCCTGCCGTAACCCAGTTAACGTTCCTTAAAGAAGTCCTCATAGATTAAGCTTTGCATTTCACAGAAAAGTAATGTCATCTCAGGATGGCATTACTTGGGATCCAGCTGACGCCTCTCTGGTTTTGCTGGATCCCTGGCACCGCAGGATATTAATACTTAGATTTCTGAAACTTTTAACAGTGCCTACCAAAATAAGTAATCTTGTCTCGGTTATGTTTTAAAACTAAATAATAATAACTTAAATCTAAATAAAGCATGATTCCAAAATAAGGCAAATATTTCAATGACATCTTTGAAATCCATTTTGTGCAGTATATCATGTTCAATATTCATAAACGTGAGCCATAAAAGGCAACTTTGATTCATTGTTGCTTATTAGCCTTGCTCTTTATTATCTTTATCTTAAAAAAAGACTGTTTACCACATCATTGCCAAGCATATTCTCAGAAGAATTTTAACATTTGGAAATGTTTCTTTTAAATCTTTATCAATAAGAATTATGTAGAAGTTTCCATTCACCAATGAAACAAGGTAGGGGTGTCCCCTCTCTCCTCTGAAGTTTGTTCTGGCCATATAACTTCTAGTACATACAATTAGACAGGCCTCAAACTTCCCAGATATTACTCTTCACCCCTATACACACAAACTGTGTCTGTTCGCAGAGGGTGTATTCCTATTTGTTACCAGCCCGGAGACCTCGTTGTCAGCCTTAAAACACATCTTGGATGGTTATAGTGCAGCCTCGTTCTATAAATTGAACATCACTAAATCTGAGGCCTCCCTATCAACATACCGCAATCCTCACTATCGACCCTGCAAAAGCAATTTCCTTTTCTTTTTATAAGGGACTCTCTGCCTTATCTGGGTATACACATTCCCCCTCCCCTATCTACTATATTTTAAATAAATTTGTCCCTGATTTTTCTCCATCTTTCCTCCTTGGCCAAGAATTGGATTAACTTTGAGGTCTCCTGGTTGGGCGGCATAGCTGCCTTTAAAATGATGTTGTTACCCAAACTCATGTATATTTTTTGCACTATACCATAAATTGTACGTAATTGATGGCCTGCTTTCATACACTAATGATGACATATATGTGGAGACAGAAACGCCCCATTCTCACCCACAAACGTATGGCTCTATATAAGCAGCATGGCGGTCTGATGCTTCCCAACATAACTCACTACCAAGAAGTCTGTATATTGAGCCACCTGCAGGATTGGGCACTTCCCTAAGCCTCTAAGCCTTGGGTAGACATTGAAAGGGCCCTGTGCCCTATCTATCCTCTATCGGAACTTCTCTGGACTCCTAGGCCCACCCTTCCCTTTGCTGTCTATAGACTACTGTCCATCTCAGACGCCATGCAGGTGTGGGACAGGGTTATTGGGTTGCATACAAATTTTGCACTTGTGTTCCTCAATCTCTCCCTTCAAGCAGTATGCAAACTTAATTCAGATTAAATCTCACCGCCTGGAAAGACAGGGGGATTGCCGTCCTGTTTTAGATAGACTAACAAAGGGTGCCAATGTAGGCGGAATAACATTCTGGTATCAATACCTCCTCTCCTTGATCCCTTTCACTAAAGCCCAGCCCAACTTCAGTGAGAAGCAGATGTGAGCTTAAACTTCACCCCGCAACAATGGGAGAAAATCTATGTAACTTCCCATCGCATGTCAAAATGCATCAATCACACTGAGATGCAGGTCAAATTCCTCAATTGACTATACCTTACCCCTGACCGGCTACACAAGATCTGGTCAAACCAATCAAAATTCTGCTGGCACCACTGTGCTCAGGTAGCTGAAGTCTTTCACGTGTTCTGGACATGCCCAGTGTTTCAGCCACTCTTGGGTGAGGTATTTGCCCTGATCTCCACTGTTTTAAAAAAACACTGTTGCTTCAGACCTCGCCTTAGCTCTTCTTCATATATACCTGACTTCCATTCCTAAACAAGACGAAAATCTTTTGTGGCACATATTGATAGCTGCTAGAGTGACAATAGCCCAAAACTGGAAGTTCTCCGTCTCTCCTACTAGTACCGGAATCATTTCCAAGTTTCAGTTCAGCTTTGAGATGGAAACAATAGACATGTCCTATTCCACGTCTGCATCAGCTCCCATTATAAGATGGTTTAGGTGGCATGAATATGTCACAGACTGCCCTGGGGCACCCTGAGACACCCCGGACTCCTCACCATTCTCCTCTCCAATGACCCTCATAGAATTCACCCAGTCCAATGAACAGACTACACTCTCCGGCACTCCTGCCATGTTGGGAGTATTTTCAGACTGTCAAAATGAAGGTTAATGTGTTTTGATGTATACTTACACTCTTCTGTATGTATATTGCTGATTTTATGAGCCTGGCTTCAACTGAGTGACTCTCCCCAATGTGTTCCCCCTTGTGTGATTTCCCCTCATTTCTTTTTTCTGTACCCTATATATTTTTGAAAAATTTCAATAAAAATATTTATCAGAAAAGTTACGTAGAAGAATGTTTTAATTTTAGCCACATTTGTATAGTTTCACTAATTGCTCACAAGCCTGTGCTGTAAACCAGGTATAGTGCCACCCACGTACAGTATCTGTACTGCAACCAGCCTACACATGCACTGGTTGGGTACGGGTTAAGTGTTTAAACACTTAACCTGTGGGGTCCCGACATTGCTGCTTTTAATTAAGATTCATAGAAGTCGTGATGACATCAGAGTGTACTGCCGAAGAGCTGTCGAATCGGAATAAGTTGCGGTCAGCATTCTGCTCCCATCGGTAATCTGCACAGTTGGTTTTCAGGTAAGTCTGGTTATATTGAAATAGTTTTTTCCTAAATTCGTTTTTTGATTTGTAGGTGTCCTCTGTGTTTTAACGATTACCACCGCAATAATCTGTCTCATGTATTTATTAAATCACAGATAATTTAGTTTAGTTATCCCATTTGAAAAATGACATTGGAAATTACTGAAACATTTCAAGTGTGCTAAACTCTTAGTGCCTGAGTCATTAAGGAGAGCAAAGCATAAAAAAGGAATAACTTCGCCAATGGTCCAAACCATGTTGCATTGGAGGGGGAGGTAAATTTAAAACTTGGGGACAGATTTATAGTGCATAGCGCATGTCCTAGATCAACTTTAAATTTATAGTATTTGTGTGCTAGATGAAAAAACAGTCAGTATTTAACGTATATGTAAAATAATAAACTAATTTGCACCCCTTGTATTGTAACATGGTTTGTCCTGGAAAACATCTACTCCTTTTTTTGCCTTACCTTCACTTAATGACTCAGGCCCTTAAAATGGAAGCACTTATTTTAAATTTCATTCAATATTTAGTTCTTATTTACCATTTGTAATCTCAACTGACTGGGATCTGTCATACCGATCTCACTATGTGTGAGAGGTGGTATTCATAACAAGCTGGGGCTCATGTTGAGTTGGTCATAAGCAGGGGCTGGCTGGCAGACTTTAGCCCGGGGGGCAAACACACAACATTGGCCAATAAGTAGCGGACCATCATTAAAGGTGCTTGGTACAATATATATTCATCAGTATAAAAAAGAGGCTATTTTAGTGTTGCTTAACCAAGCGATACTTTATTATTATAAATAATAAATCTTAAATACTGAAAATAAAAAAAGCAACAAAAAAACAAACCTCATTTTATTTTTAATATCTTGTCCCTACAGCACCTTTTTTACTTACCTTTATGATGGAGTATATATATAACACTATATAGCTATAAGCTCAAAACAATAAGAGCAACAAATAACAGATATGTCTGTCCCATCATTACACTACTGCCCCTTTCATCACACTGTTCTCCCTACATCACACTGCTGCCCTCTCCATTACACTGTTTTTCCTTCATCACACTGTTTTTCCTTTATCACACTGCTGCCCCCTTCACCACACTTCTGTCTGCTCCATCACACTGCTCCCCACATCACACTGTGCCTCTTCTCTTCACTGTCCTTTCATCACACTGCTCCCCACATCACACTGTGCCCCCTTCATCACACTGTGCCCCAACACACTGTAATCCCCAACACATTGTGCCCCCCTCATCACATTGTCCCCCTCTGCCCATATGCTTTAAACACACACGCCCCCTCTACTCACATGCTTTAGACAGACATGCCCCCCATTTGCCCACATGCTTTACACACACATGCCCCCTCTGCTCACATGTTTTACACAGACACGCACCCTCTGTGGGTGCATGTCTGTGTGCGGTCCGTCCATGCACTGTCACATCGCATAGTACTCACTGCAGGGGCATCATCCATTCACAAAATACTGTACTACAGCTTGTAGTACAATATTCTGTGAATGGATGATCCGGCCACATTCAGTAGTATGCGATATGACAGCCCATGCATAGACCGCACAGCCTGTCTACACCGCATTAACACTGGACCACCAGGTGGCCCAAAATACAATTTAATTGTCCATCCCAGCCTCCCATGGCCATAAGTATTTTTTAGTATGCGCTAAAAAGGAATATGTCTCAGTCTGTATGTGTCTACTGCGAATGCTGTCTCCCTGGTACAAGATCTCTGCTGATGATAAGCACAGACCTTGCATTTGATGTCAACAAAAAAAACAAGCCTCCTTTCTCCAAAAATAAAAAGCAAAACCAGCTCTAGTGCTGCCAGCCTAGACTAGCATCGGCAAAATCGGTGAGACAAAAAGTGTAGGGCGCCCTGAAATTGCCAATACCAGTACTAGATTATGCCAGTCTGGGCTAGTGGCACTGTAGTAGGAAAACCTGTCGCGTCTAGTGCTATTGTCATCATACCAACTAGCCCTAGGCTGATCAGCACAGGGTACTATCCCTAGGGGGAGTGGGCCCACAAAAAAATTGTGGCTCTTCCCTTATGAATAAACAGCCTCATGCTGAGCTCTTCCCACACCAAAGGTGCATTGGGTATAGGATATCAGCATTTTGTCTTTTGTGCACTACAGGTCCCAGGATGCATTTGTCTGTGTTGCACTACAGGTCCCAGCATGCCTTGGCCCCATTTAAGTGGGTAGGCACTTGTATTATTGGCATCTGGGGCCCGGTGGGACCTGTAGTGCATCAGATAAAAATGTCAATAAACACACAAACACTCCAAATATAAAATAAATTTAATTGAAATAAAAACACCCCCACACAACCCACATAGACACTCTATTTCCTCATAAGTCAGAAGGTTGGTACCATCTGCACCTCCCTTTTGAACCAATCCAGACTTAACCAAATAAAAAGCTCTCATAACACACCATAATACTATAATACCATTCAGTTAACAAACATGTATGGTATCACAAATGCACATTGCTGAAGAATTTGTCAGGGAATTTAGCTACACTATACAATGCTATAAACATACATTGTAACACTTCACAGTGCAGTACCTGTAACAACTTAAATGATAAGTGTTTACTAATTTCTTTTTTACTCCAAACAAAAGTCATGACGTCAGCTTGATCAGTGTATCTTTTATCACAATGCTTATAGATATATATTCAAGACATCTTCAAATGCATTACATTTTCATTGGGATTGACAATCCATAAATGATAGTGGAAGGCTATGAATAATGTTTATTTTCTCATTTCTGCGGTGACCTACTTTCACATGCATTGGTGGCTTTTATGCAGCAGTATGTGACAAATATATTCTAACAGGGAATTTCAGTTGATAGCATTCCATTAACAGCAACAGACTATAACACAGATTTGCATATTTCGTTCAAAACATCCACAATACAAACACACTATATGTATATGTATATATGTATATATATATATATATATATATATATATATATATATATATATATATATATATATTATTATATTTGACTTATAAGGCGCCACAAAGGGTCCGCAGCGCCGTACATTACATATACAGAAAACAGAAGCAAGACCATATATATATATATATATATATATATATATATATATATATATATATACACACACACACACACACACACACACTTACATTTATAGGGTATTGTTCTGATGAGATATATATATATATATATATATATATATATATATTGTGGCAATTGGGACACTTTGCCACCTTCTAATAGAGGAACAAGTGGTGGTTTCCCTGGGAAACCACAGCCTAAAGTTGCGGACAGGGTTAAATCTACACACACACACACACACACACACACACACACACACACACACACACACACACACACACACACACACACCCACATACACACACACACAGCAGGAGACCAGGTGGAGCACCTGGTCTAATCAATTAAGGAGTCTGCCAGCGCAATGCCTGACAGGCAGCATAAAAAACTGGATTTGATCTGTGTGTGGGAGACTGCTGCCCTGAAAGTGTTCAGTGACCAGTTAGTGACCTAACTGTGATAGCCAGAGTTTAGGGCTATGGGACTGTTTACTTCTATGAATGTTTTGTTTGATTGCTAAAGACAGTGCCAAGACTGTTTATCCATCCTGACAAGTAAATAAACATCAAAGTGCTTCAGAAAAAACCTGTGTGAGGAGCCATCTGTTTGCACGCTTTATATATCTATCTATATTGCACACTTTATGGAGAAAAGTATTCGGACACTTGTCCATTACACTGACAGCGAATGTAATGTCATTGTAGTCAAAAACATATTATTTAATGTGGATTTGGTCCCCCTTTTACAGCGATAGGCCTTCCACAAGATGTTGCAGTGTTTCAGTGGGAAATTGTGCCCATTCATTCTGTAGATCATTTATGAGGTCAGGCACTGATGTCGGTCGAGAAGGCCTGGCACGCAATCTTTGTTCCAGTTCCTCCCAAAGGTGTTTCATGTGGTTGAGGTCAGGGCTTTGTGCGGGACAGTCAAGTTTTTCCACACCAAACTCATCAATCCATGTCTTTGTAGTCCTTGCTTTGTGCACTGAGACACAGTCATGTTGGAATAGTAAAGGGACTTCCACAAACTGTTACCAGAAAGTTGGAACATAGCATTGTCCAAAATGACTTGGTATGCTGAAGCATTAAGATTGCAATTCACTGGAGATAAGGAGCCTAGCCCAAACTCTGACTAACAGCCCCATACCAATATCCCTCCTTCATCAAACTTCACAGCTGGCATAATGCAGCCAGGAAGGTAACATTCTCCCGGCATCAGCAAAACCCGGACTCGCCCATCTGACTGCCAGAAAAGCGTGATTTGTCACTCCACAGTATAGGTTTCCACTGCTCTACAGTCCAGTGTTGGTGTGCTTTACACCACTCCATTCAATGCTTGGCATTGGTGATGTAAGGATTGCACGCAGCTGCTCGGCCACGGAAAGCCTTTTCATTAAGCTCTTGCCGCAAAGTTTTTGTGCTTACATTAATGCCAATGGAAGTTTGGAACTCTTCAGCTATGGAATCAGCAGAGTGTTGGCAATATTTACGCAATATATGCCTTAGCAGTTGTTGGCCCCACTCTGTGATCTTATGTGGTCTTCTACTTTGTAGCTTAACTGCTGTTATTCTTAAACGCTTACACTTTCTAATAATGTCACTTACAGGACACCTTGGAATATCCAGCAGGGATGAAATTTCATGAACCTTCTTAAAGCAAAGGTGGCATCCTATCACAGTACCACACTTGAAGTCCCTGAGCTATTCAGAATGACTCACTTTGTATCACAAATATTTGCAAACATTCAAAAACACCTCAGGCAACGGACCCCGATGAAAACACCTCAATTCAATAATTAACAGATGTGGCCAAGAACTTTTGTCCATATAGTGTGTGTATGAGCGGTCAGAGAATGTCTATTGAATGATGGAAGTTTAAATATAGGTCTATGTGAAGTCATTATAGAATGTACTAAGTTTGTGTTGGAACACCATTTTTTTATTTTTTTGAAACAGTATTATCATCAGGTGCGGGGGACTGCGATGGGCAGTCCCTTCGCACCAAGCTATGCTAACATTTATATGGACTGTTGGGAAAAAAAGATGATATACGCAAATGCATTATATATGAATAAGATTGTTTTATTCAAACGCTACATTGACGATATTCTTATAATCTGGAGAGGTACTGAAGCTGAATTTCACTCTTTCATGCAAGAGATCAATATAAATACATTTGAACTTAAATTTACATCTGTGATCAATAAGGAAAGGATCGAATATTTGGATTTGGTTCTTGATACTACATTATTTGATAAACGAAATACTATCAATACTTATACATTCATTAAGATAGTGGATAGTAATAATTTTATTGATTATAAAAGTTGCCATCATAAAAAATGGAAGAATAATATACCTGTTTCTCAGCTGACGAGAGTAAGACGTAATTGTGCTGAGATAGAAACTTTTGAAGAACAGGCATCTACTTTAATAACTAAATTTTCGGAGCGTGGATATCCTGAAAAGCTTTTAGTAGACAGTTTAGAAAAAGTCAAAGAACTTGACAGGACAGAATTGTTAAAATATAAGGAAAAGAAGGAGAATAATTTTAATCCCTCTAACTGTCCGTTTATTACTACTTACTATATAGCGAACCAACAGATTACAAGGATTCTACAAAAGCATTGGTCAGTGCTGAAGTTAGATACTGTATTGTCTAACTCGCTACCAGAGAAGCCGCAGATTATTTTTAAAAAACCTAGAATGCTAAAGTCAATGTTAGCTCCATCACATCTTAATGAACCATCTAATACCAATACTAGCTGGTCTATTTCCGCAAAAGGCTTTTACCCTTGCGGACATTGTAAAGCTTGCAAATATGTGCATAGTGATCATAAGACCTTTACTGACACTGCAAGTAAAAAAGAAAGAAATATTCACTCTTTCATGAATTGTAATACCACGTTTGTGGTCTATTTATTAGAATGTGGATGCGGGAAAAAATATATAGGGAAGACCAAGAGACCTGTAAAGATTAGAGTATCTGAACATCTGCGCAATATTCGAAATAAGATTGACAATCATAGTGTCCCTAGACATTTTCTATCTTGCCATAATGCGAATCCTGAGTCTATACGATTCAAGGCTATAGAACATGTCAATACAGATATAAGAGGTGGAGATCGACTTTTAAAATTAGTGCAGAAAGAAACCTATTGGATCTATACTCTGAACACCTTTGTCCCATTTGGGTTTAATGAAGGTTGTGAAATTACTCCTTTTTTATAAAAGTATTTTGTATTTTTAATCTGTTTTAATCATTTTATACAATGTTTTATTTGTATTGCATATGTAACATTATTAGAATGGTTATGTGTAGAATAACACACGAATTGTATAGATAATCATTAGTCTGTCCTAATATAAAGATATGTATGTATGTGAGCGAACAAGGTTTGTTCCTGCTCACCTGTGTAGGTAATTAAAATTGCCCTTGAAATAGGTGTGCATTTGAATTGAGATCCACACCTCCTGACGAAGTCCTTTGAGATGAAACGCGTAGAGGTGTTCATGGATCTATGCTGAAACTATGCTGATATTTGCTACTTCAAATCTGATGTCCGCGTATGGAGACTAGAAGTGAGCTGTATTGTAACATATGCCTGAAACATTTTGTCCTGTGGTACGTGCAATTTTATTCTTTTGAATAAATCTTTTACTTGGATAATACACCATGGAAGCGCCCCTTTTGTTTTGAATTTTTTAATATATATATATATATATATATATATATATATATATATATATATATATATAGTCAAAGTCGTATAATTGGTTGAACGAAAGTATATTGGTTAATGTTGCTTTATCGTTGGATTGCACTCAGTATGCCACGCTACATGTGCCACGCACGCACACACTTGCACTACAACATTTAGTTATTTATATATTTCATATTTATATTGATTCCAATCCACAGTGATTTATGAGCAGATAGTATTTAGTTTATTATTAGTTTATATAATATGATTATATGTACACTTCAGTGTTATTTAAGTTTCAGGTTATAGGAAATGTGTCGTGTCTTATATCATTTTAATCCCCTATTCATCAGCAGCTGTCCGGTTCATTCGCCGAAGAGATCGCATATTGCATACTCTAGTTATTGATGTTAGGGAATAAATAGTCAGAGTGATACCAAACTGTAAAATGCTAATAGACTAGTTGTAACTGGTTTCTGGGCGGGAGAATCATCTGGAATGTTGACCCTCAGCCTTTGAGGGGGTTGTTTAAACTAGCCTATGACCTGTTTACACTGGACCCATCTGAAGTCTGGACATATAGAAGCAAGCCACGTCATCTACATTGCTCTTTCTGTAGCACTGAATGTATATAATCATAGCTGTGATCCCACTGGTCTCAGTCTACTCTGACCACAGTATTCTGGAGTGATATACTGTTCACTGGTACCCGTGGGAGCGCAGCGAGCGCATGCGAACGCAGCAGCATGTCTTTTTTTTTGTATTGGCTGTACTATATTATAATAATGTATTGAATTGTTAAACTTTGCATCTGCTAAAATAAATTACTTTGTGCCTTGGAAACACAACACAATTGCTTGGGCAATGCTTATTTGAAAACAATATAATTACTTTAATAATTTGGGGGCTCTGAGTTGGTGGTTAAGTTATCGGAAGGTATGCAACGCTTACGGATTTCGGTTCCTCAACAAAGGGTGGATTGACGCATCACATATGGGAAAGAACGCAATGTGTTCAAAACCTGTTGTTTACTCTGTGTTGCGAAACCGAATGTCCGCTGTAGCTTAATCTGAAGGAACGCTAACTTGAATCTTGGGACAAGAAAGAAAAATATTTCTTTTTATTGTCATTTTGAGTTTTAAAGGTATTGCATTGCATAGCGTATGTGTACTTCCTGTTTAGCGTATATGAACTTCTGGGATTGTTGTCACGTGTTTAAACAGTCGTGTTCATGGTCTGTTATATATGCATAGTATAATCACTTGTTAAAGCCTCTGAAAATATATTACTATTGTTTGGAAATTTATTTTCTGGACAGAAAACAAAAGGTTGTGTGTGCGTATGTGAATGTTATGCATAAAGACAAAAGTATACTGGTAACGGAATGTAGGTTTTTGCACACGCGCCCAATACTAATCACAATGTTTACTGATAGCTAGTATCTTTGAGCGGTGCGATTCGACCGCATGGTAAGGCCGTGATTGAGTATTGGGAGGGCAGCGTGGAACTGTTGAAAATTGATAGCGCTTTGGTTCAGGTGTGTCTGACGGGGCACGGTAAAAAGAGGACCTGACAACAAAGGTTCTGTTCTAAGTGTGAACAGGATATAAAGAAACCTTTGTGTGAAGTGGTGTTCTGTTCTAACAAAGAACAGTTGATAAAGAGACACCACAGAGTATACATGGCAGGTATACTCGAAGCGAAAATAACAGGTTTTCGCTGCATTCCCAACAGTAATCGCAAAGCTTACTGATAGTTAGTATCTGTAAGCGGTGCGATCGGATCACATGGTTGATTTTGTGCAGCCGTGATTGGGACTTGGGAGATGTGGGAGGAAATACTCTGCAACCACTGATATTCTTGATTGATATCGGTTGCTAACAGTGGTAAAGTACTGAAACTAGGAAAAGCAGGATATTGCGAAGTTGGTACTTGTTTGATCCCAGTTGTGTTAGATTGTTTCTCCAGTGAGTACGCTGACAATTGTGTGTTATTGTTTTGTGGTACTCAGTAGCGTGGAGTTGAGGGGACATACCTGTTGAAATCGTGCAGGGCCAAGAAGACATGGCCAATTGTGTGCTGCCTAATGAATGGCCGGTTGGTTCGGCAAAGTATGTTATGCATAATAAATATAGTGCGTATGCAAAGGCATACTGCGACAAATGGGTCAAGATGACCCGGGAGTGTGTGAAACCTTTCCCAAACATAGGTAGTTTTGACTCAGAGGTGTTAAAAAATGTTAGAGATAAAGTACGGTTGATTAAATCAACAAGAACGAGAATTGAACATGATGACTGTTTTAAATTGTGGCAACAAGAAGGGTACACGTGGCAAGTGAGCGCGTGCTCAGCGAAAGTAGGCATGGCGCAAAGCACGCACACAACGGAAGTGAGCGTTGCAGAGCGTGGCGAACTGAACGCACGTGCGCCCTCGCAGCCAAATGCGAATGAGATAGTAGGTACAGCCAATACCAAAAATGTTAAAAATGTAAGGAGTTAGTTGTATGATATCTTAAGTAATGTTTTAGAAGAAGAAGATGTACACACAGTCATTTCAGCCATTGCCCATGCCAGTAACATACACGGACAAGGAAAAGGAATGGTTCCACCAGCAGGGGCAGCGGCTGAAATCGATGAGAATAATATAGAAATTAATAGAAAGGGGGATATTCATTATACTGCAACAGCAATTCCAACAATTAGTTCAGAATGTAGCGACTTGGTAAGTCTGCATCCTGTCCACACAACAGCAGTTCCCAATCGGAATGCGGACAGAGATGGTGTAGTTCCCATAAAACATGTAGCAATGTATTTTCCATGGACTAAGGCGGAACTGTTGACAATTATGTCTGATTTCCCTGATCCTAGAAAAGATTTGGCCAAGTGTCATAAATTTATTAGACATTTAGGTAATGCACATGAGCCTACTAATAAAGATTGGCGAGTGGTGTTTAGAGCCTTCCTCTCGATACTGATATACAAAAGTTCATTAAGGATTGTAGGTTGGAGAAGGATAAATCCTTAACCGAGGATGACAATCAGGATAATATTGGACGTATAATCACACAGTTGGCCATATATTTCCCAGTGACAGTGGAATGGGGAAAATATTCACTATCAAACAAAAATTGTAGTGAGATTACAACTGACTATTTTTCTAGGGCTCTAGTGGCCATGATTAAGTACACAGGGATACCAGATATAAGGGAAAATCCACATCATAGGGAGGTAGCTGTTGCAGTAATAATGGACGGCCTCCGGGAGGATCTTAGGACCTGGATACAAACCTATTTTCCTAATTGGAGGGGTCTCATGGTAAATGAAATTAGAGAGCATGCTGTAGAACAAGATAAATATATATGTAAAAAGGAAAAAGTGCAGAGTGATAGGCTAATGATGGTGGGTATCCAGGCTTTAGGAAAATTACATTCACAACCTCAGAATTATTAAAACCACTATAAGGGACTGTGGGATTATATATTTCATATTTATATTTATTCCAATCCACAGTGATAGTAAATAGTCAGAGTAACACCAAATTGTAAAATGCTAATGGACTAGTTGTAACTGGTTTCTGGGCGGGAGAATCATCTGGAATGTTGACCCTCAGCCTTTGAGGGGGTTGTTTAAACCAGCCTATGACCTGTTTATACTGGACCCATCTGAAGTCTGGACCTATAGAAGCACGCCACGTCTTCTACATTGTTCTTTCTGTAACACTGAATGTATATAATAATAGCTGTGATCCCACTGGTCTCAGTCTACTCTGACCACAGTATTCTGGAGTGATATACTGTCCACTGGTACCCGTGGGAGCGCAGCGAGCGCATGCGAATGCAGCGGTATGTATTTATCTTTTGGTATTGGCTGTACTATATTATAATCATGTATTGAATTGTTAAACTTTGCATCTGCTAAAATAAATTACTTTGTGCCTTGGAAACACAACACAATCGCTTGGGCAATGCTTATTTGAAAACGATAGAATTACTTTAATAATATATACATATAAAATGTGCCCTATGGAATGTGCACTCTATTTGAAACAAACTTAACTCTATCCGCAACTTCTTCCTCTCAAACAACCTCAAACTTCGAACATTAACAGAAACATGTATTACACCACCACCACAGCCTCACTGGCACCCTTTTCGCATGGTGGTCATTTCATTGGCTACTCCAGACTTTGAGGCAGACAAGGAGATGGGTGTGTGCTACTTCTGGGTAACTTCCCTACATTGCACATTATTAGTTTTACCACATGTCCCATCACTCTCATTTACATATTTTAAGTACATGCTTTCCAGATTGTAAACCCATTTTTCTCCCTGGCTCCCTTATGTGTCCTCTGATATCCCAACCATCATCATTGGTAATTTCAACATCCCCATTGACAGTGCATACTCTAATTGTGTCCCCAAACACACTCCATAACTTTCTCCATCAGCCTCACCCAGTGAACTGACACTTCTAACCCCCTTGCCTCCAACAACTCCATTCTTTACAGTGCAAGCTAAGCATAGTAACAAACATCACTGTTCATTTACAAACACCACCACTGCCCCGGCCTTAGTGTTTCAGTAGCCCCCTATTTATCTATCCATAGCCCTTATGTGTCCATTCATATAGATTTCCCCATGTGCTACTCTAATGAAGAATAAGGGAAGGAAGTTATGTGGGGAAATGGGAGATGAAGAAAAGGGAAATACTATCTGTGTTCACCATCTGGATGGAAGAGATCTTTTGAGGGCAGAGTCTATGCTTTAAAAACCCACACCTGCCCTCTTAGCTTCCTTACCACCTGTATGTGTTTGATGTCATCTCCCACACGTGGCCACACTTTAAGTCGGCCAGATATGTTGTATTCTTAATTGTTATTTTGAATTGCAGAACATAATATTTAGAATACATATTGAATCAGTCCAAGAACACGTTGGGTATATGAGTCTGGATAGCATAACATTTTCTTGCAAGCATTGGTAAAAACAGAACAGTAGATACCTTTGCTCCGATGCATGGATGCTCCATAATGTTCCATGGTTCTCCAATACAGTAGTTTTCAAAGTAGGTTGCAAAAGCCCAATTTCCAAGCTACACTTATTAGGAGTTTAATGTTTTCTAATACATTGCATTCATTATTTTCCCAAATATTAGATCTAAAGAAGTGCTAAACAATACACATAATTATTCAAATATTGCTAAAAAAAAATGCTAGGAGAAATTGATTACTATTTATATAGCAGTCATAATTCCTAGAAGAGTGGTGCTTTATTTTAAAAATAGTGTATTCTTTCAAAAACATATGGGGTAAAATTATTGGCACCCCTAAAGTATATTTTATATAAAAAAAAACAAAGCCATTAGTATCTTGTACATAAAACTTTGTCTTATTACTATTCCTATTTTGCAGAAATTTTCCTTTGTGGCTATGACCATTTCCTGTTTTCCAGGGGTATAAATATGAGGTTACACACATGTAAAATCCCTTTGTCATTCATCAACATGGCTAAAACTAAAGAGCAGGCAATTCAAATGAGATAGAAGGTTGTGGACCAGCACAGATTAGGAAATAGTTATAAAACCAATTAGTACTTAGTTGAAATAACCATTTAACACAATCAGGGCGATAATAAAAAAAAGCAATAAAAATATGGAAAAGGGTGCATGAGCATACTGCCCCCACATACAGTGAGAAGTGAAAATGAGGTGAAAAATGCCCATCCTGCTCACACCTCCCATGCAAGCTGCAATGGAACTTCTCGCAGAAAAGTGTGACAAATGTGGGGTGGATAGCCAAAATGTCTATATGTTCGCAAGACCAACTCTCTTGTCACACTTCAGAGGCTCCGATTGCATATGACTGATTGCCCGAGAGTGTGGGGCCAAACATTCCCACACGCTGTCTTTTACAAAGCTTCAAAAGCACGTTGCCCCTTTCTCGAAGGTTCTCTACCTAAACTACACAGAACTGGGTTAGTTGGCAGAACATCAGGGTGCACGGCAGTATTACCCTCCAAGTCGCTAAGATCAGCAAACTGCTAATGGCTCTCGAAAGTGACAGATTGGCCAAATTCAAAGGCAAGAATTTGAACGAGATGCACATTAATCCAGACGGTAAGTAGGAAATCTGGTGTCTGATGTATGCTTTTGACTTTTTCCTCGATCATTTACATATCTGTTTCTTTTCAGAACTGGTCCAGCTACAGAGCAGCATGTCGGATGATGAGCAATCCCCTGTGACAGAGGGACAAGTGGACAAGTGTTTGGTTGACACTTCCACATCATAAGATAGGCAGTGTATGGACCTAGCAACATGGAACCAGTGCCCAGCCATGGCTTCCACATGTAGGTGTAGCACACAGTTTTGCTAGGCAGAACAACCGTGCCTTCTCTGTATTTTTCAGACCCATAATGATCCACTCTACTTCCTTTCAGGTTGCAAAGAAGTGCAGAGGAAATCCTGGGACAGAGAGGAGGTCCAGGCTGTGGAGAAAGAACTGATGAGGTTTATACAGACGTGCCGGGTGCCCAGAAAGCGAGATTTTGTTGCGTGCCTCATGGCCTCATGGCCATACTAAAAGATCGGAAGTGGTCGGGGATGAAATTCTACATAAAGTACTGCATAACAGCTTTAAAGAGGGATCAAACTTGTTGAAATGATGCGCAGTGGTTGAACAGGGCTGTAACCTCCATGGCTAGGTGTCGGTGTAAGCGGGCATGCAGATGTCCTCAGACGGCCAGAATACACAAAACTTTCCCTACCATTGTTACTATTTATTCATGTATGCATGCAGGAATGTGGATGTGCTCAGACAGTAAAAATACATGACACTTTCCCCATCTTGCAGTCCATGTCAGTACTTTATGCAAAGTCAAAGTATAAATCTCATGTGGTAACTCTGGTGACAAACCACTCCTACACATACCGCTATGATTGTTCTGTCGACAGGGCATTAAGAAAGGGGTGTCCAAATACACCATGTTCCAGACATGGGTCCTCACAAATGCAATAAAAAACAAGTGTGTGTGTGTGTGTGTGTGTGTATGATAGGGGGTTTCTGGTAGAGAATATAGACTGCAAACTCCACTGGAGCAGGGACTGATGGTAATGATTAAACATTCTCTGAAAGCATAGCATAATATGAAGGAATGATTTTATAAGTGTTAATAAATATGATTGTTTAGAAATATTCACTAACTTAATTCCATACACGTTTTTTATAAATCATTTCAACCAATTTTTGGCTCAAAATATATGAATAGTAACAACATTTTTTAAAATTGTAATAATGAATGGTGTGACTTGCATCGATTCACCAGATCCTGGCACCAGTTCCCCCCACTTACTTCATATGAGATATCTACAATCATTTTTGGAGAAGCAGAACACAATGCGTCAAAGCTAAGGAGGGTGCTTAAAAGTTAATATTTTTTTGTGTGTTTCTTTTAGTTAAAATTATGTTTCTATTTAGAGAAATATATAGAATTTTTATGTAATTTTGGTTAGTGTTCTAAATCATTCATTGGTTTTGGTAGCTTTTCTTTAAATTGCATTATAAAGTTAATTTAACTTATTTATATTTGTTTTAATAAGAAGGCTACCTTATCCTGCGACTAGATGCTCCCCAAGCACCAGTAAGTGGTGACGACAGAGAAAGCATATTAGGTAGCTGGTACACTTTCTGCTGATGCCACCAGCAGCAGTGTTTGCTTATTTAGTCTCACAGTAATGAACATGCTCAGAATTTGGCAAGCAATATTTTCTTTCCAGACCATGCAATTAGCCCATGTTTTGAGGACAATGATAACAGCATAGAATACCATGACCTCTTTGCAAGCCCACTGCTCTTGCTAGTGACATGTAACCAACTCACATCAAATTTTTTAAATTGCAAGCATTGTATGTGACAGAAATTGATGCATCAGTGGCTACAGACCCTGCCTATGCCATGGCGTTTGACAGGGACTGAGAAACTATCCAGTGTTGGTCACTTCATCCAAGCGACTACCTGAACAGAGAGTGCACTTTACCCTTGTTGCAGTATCCATGTTACTTTGAGAAATTTCCAAATATAAAATGTTTGGCTTGCAATGGCAACTGGCCTTTAAGATAAGCTATGGCTTCCATTTCTTATATTGGAACCTTTCTTAACCTATGTTTGTAAGGCTGTAGGACTATAATAAATTACATTGTCCTTCAGAGTTAATGATTTTTGGAGGACATGAGGGCAGTTTGCTATTAAGATGTTGTTGGGGAAAGAAACGTTTTTTGTTTATGCTTAGCATGCACCTGCTGAATAGCAGCTGCATCTATTAGTGTTTCCTATTCGTCATCACTGCGTGATACTACTTTGAAAATAGTTTCTGAAATCAGTGGTCTAATGTTACCTTGTGATGTACTGTCACCAGAATCTGCAGGCACGGTTTGGTATGTATTTTGCACAATTGACAATTGTTTGTCACCGATTACAATTCGTTTTAATTCTAAGTAAGTAAGATGAGGATGAAGATGCATCACAACCATATATTTTTCCTTTATTAATATTGACACTAGTATTATTTATTTTCTGGTACAATGTACTTGTTCTGAGCACATATTGGTAGATAGAAAACTTTCATCCATTTCTGACCATCTTTGAGCATGGATCATATGTTAATGTTTCATCCTCATCCCATTGAAAATAATCACATTGAAGTGCTCATCTTCAAATTATGACTGGTACACTGAAGTAGTTTGAGAATTACTTTATTTTCACTACTTCTTGCAACTGACATATGACTCTCAAAATCTCATGAGATGGGCCCAAGTAAATAAAACTCATAAGTTCCATTTTAATCTTGTGGCTTTGCAACACAAAATGGGCTTCAAGTAGAGGTGACAGACAGACTGACTAGTAATGGTAACTAGGATAGAAAAAGTAGGGTGTATTGTGCCAGTCAGTGTGCTTTAAAAATATACTACTTGAGATGACAATATATTGCTTGTGTTTTTGTACACTTAGACAAATAGGGGCACTAATGGCAAGAGAATCAATAATGAGTTTTCATGTACTAGCTTCTAAAAACATAATTGAGTATTGTTACCTGGGTGTTTGAACCCCTATGAGTAATTTTGATAATGAAAAGCACAGACATCTGATGTAGAGTAATTTCCGGTCCAAAAATGAGCATGAAAATAAAGTGTATTTCAGACCATATGCTGAGTTGCATGTATCTCAAAATGAAGCCACACAACATTGATAATCTAATTTACTGTACATTCAGAATTTTAAATAGATTCTGACTGCATTATTATATTATTTTCCTATAATCATGACACTTAGGTTTTGAATTTATTACATTATTGAATTAAATAAAATTCAGGGCTCGCCTTGACACCACGCAGCGTGTGACGTCGCCATGTGATGTCAGCATGCCGGTGGCTATTTAAGCCATCATTTTGACAAACAGTGGCCCATGGTCAAATTGAGGGCACAATTAGATTTTGGTTAGGAAGTTAAGTTATATTGCCTTTGGGGACCAGGCCCTGAGTTCAGCAGGACACTAGTCCCTTAATTTAGTTTGGTATTTAGTAGAGCACATGCCCTTAGTACAGCAGGGTGCTAGGCCCTTAGTTTATTAGGGTGTTTAGTAATGCACAAGCCCTTAATTTAGTTGAGGATTTATAACAGCACACCGCTCTGGCTAGTTAGGGAAAAGGTAGTTTTCTGGGCACATCCCAATTCTTGAGCACAAGGCCTGGGAATTGCTCTAGGCACTAGGCCCGTGGTAGCATTGGGGTGTGTAAGGCCATCCCGCAGTTAGGGAAAATTAGAGAAAAATTTCCTGCAGGGGCACAGACAGACATTAGACCTGAGCCATTATGATAAACAAATGAAAAGAGGCCTGAGGAAGTATAGCCCAGGCTACAAGCCTGTGTGTTTAAAGTGGCCTTAGGCCATTAACTGTAGGTGAATGTCCCATATTGAGATTGCTTCCAGTCTTTACCTTTGCATGTTCAGGCAGCCTTTTGTGGTACTTCTATTGTGAGATATAGTACCTCTGTGTCCATTTATGAGGTGGTCATGTTTAAGGAAATATACTGTACTGTATGTTGTTGTTTTGTTTGTAACCTATTTTTCTTCCTTTAGCATTTCCCCCTGTAGGATACAGAAGTCAGGCCCCATTAAAGGTAGGACTTTGTTAACAGATAAGTCTGCATTCTGTGATTTGTGTGCCTTGGAACTGTGGGGTGAGTTATTTTAGTACACTTCACCCAGTAGAGATTTAGCATTAGAGCTGCACAGCAGCTGATCACTTAGATCAGGCGCTCCTTGTTTGCTGTTATTTAAATGTAGAATAATGCTGGTGGGGGAGGCACATTAGATGTAGGGAGCTATCTCTGTGGGGTGGCTGTTGTTGTGTCAGTTCAGTTTCTAGATTCCAAGTGGAAGCGGCTAATATGAAAAAAGCGACCTTTTACACTGGTGAGTAACATTTTCTGGTTGCATCTCTTTCTAGATATTAAGGTAGGGCCCTCACCCATACCATGGTGAGTAGGGTATTCGGGCAGGCTTTTTCCCTGTCCCAAATAGCTGCAGCCCTCGCCCAGGCCAAAACCAAATCGAGGTGTTGGCAAGCGGAGTAGGCTGAAGAGCCTCTGCTTCTGGCCTTCACCTCATATACCCTCTCTTCCCCCAAGTGAATCCCTGTCTCCCAGAAATTTGTTTGCTTTCCTCCCTAGACCGCGGTGGTATGGAGAGCGGTCGTAGTGGGATGGTGCAGACGGTAGAAGCTACCCATACTTGCTGCCTTCTTGAAGTTGGCATCCCGGAACTCCTGGGGGGGGGCGTGCAGGGGTGGGGCTCAGCAAATAGGATCATTATGGCCCCACCACAGCAGCATAATGACGCAAATCTGTCATTTTACAGCGATGGTGGGGTCAAATGCAGCGATTCCCTGAGAATCTCTGCATTTGGTTCTAATTCTGCCCACTTCACTAGGAAGTGGGCAGATGTGGGAGTCTGTCATACTCTCCCGGGACTCCGAGAGACCTACCCAGAATCCAGGAGTCTCCCGGACATTCTGGGAGAGTTGGCAAGTATGGAGTTACCTCTGCGCATAAGGTAAGACATATATGTGCATCTGTCACAGTTCAGAAAAGGATCCTTCGGTTTGCCTAGATTAGCACTACTCTAGTAAGGTGCGGAGTCTAACGGGGAGACAGTTTTTACCAGGAACCGCCGCAAGGTGGTTTGCTTTTTGCTGCGTCTCTCCCGCAGGTCGTGACCCCTACAAAGAGTACTAGGGGAAACCCAAAAGGGAATATACAGAAATGGTCAACAATGGCAGACAACACGAGGAGGAGAGAAGTTGAGTTCAACAGGATATCACTGGAAGGATGGAGAAGCACACAAGGAAGAGTCAGCTCTGCAGACAACAGGTTACCACTGGAATGGCAGCAAGTACACTGGGAAATGTCAGCTCTGTAGTCAGCAGGTTTCCACTGGAATGGAGTTGAAATCCACAGTAGAGAGTCAGCTAAGTCACCTAAGAGGTAACTAGAAGAACAGTCACCAAACATCAGGAGTAGGTGCCTTTTGAATTTTGGAGCCAAAAATGTATCAGCCAATAAGAAGGGAGCCTCCCGGAGCATACCAACCAAAAGTTGGTAAGAATGGGATATAGACTAATGAATTTTTTGATGCTTTTTGATTTGTTTTGAAGTTTTTTTTATACATTCCAATTAAAGAGCTGATTTGATTCTGCAGGGTGGTATGTTATTTTCAACTGAATGTCAGATTCAAATTGATTCACCAATATCTATTTATATGATATTCTTTTAGCTCACTATATAAGATTATAATATAAGATCTTTTTTAGATTACAATATGACAATTTTTCTTACATGCTAAACACCAGTTCTATAGGTTTATAATTAGTTAAAAGAATTCACCAGTTTAGTTTGAATAGTTGTCATTTTTTGCAAGTGGGAACTTTTCATTTTAACTTTTTAAAAAAAATACAGACCTCGAATCGGTGTGAACTGCAACAGGAAAATTCAGTGATTGAGGCCTCTGCTTGGAAAATTTCATAGAATGAGTGATGGGAGATGTACAGTAACAAAAGACAAAGCAACAAGTGCTAAAGTGCACAATTACAATGATTTAACTCATGAAGATGGCTATAAATATTACAGGCAGCAGCAGTTCTTCCGATTTAAGAACTAATATTTTAACTTGCATTTGAATTGGATTAAGGTGCAGGAACAGAGGGAGGTTAGGATCAGTCAATAAGAAAGCTTTATGACATGAGCTGGCATTTGTAGGAAATGCTGTAGAATGGATACAATGTTGAGAGAAATCCATCTAGGGACATATGGAGAAATAAGCAATGAAATATAAGAATGTGAAGCAGAGAAGACTGATTTGAAGGTGAGAAATTTGAAGTTCACAATAATTCTGCTACATTAACATACATTTGTAATAGTAAGAGCGGGGTATGTAGGACGTGTTAGTAACTCCTGAGACCCATTGCTTTTGGAATAGTAATTTGTATTGCAATTGATTTATTGTCATGGTTACTGCTGCCTGATTGGTGTCCAGATGACTCTTATAAAAATCACGGATTGTAATTAATTTTTTTTTTTACTTTGAGTAGTTTCATCAGAGCACTTTCTTTAGATGCACCTCTATATATACATCACGCGGCCTTGGCGATGCTTCTCTTGTGTGCTGTTACCACAGTAGTGGGATGATTTGCAATCCATTCTTTACCTAATATCAGTCACTTTTACTAATGTATTACATTTTTGGCTATAATCCATTGAAGACTTATTTTTACCATATTTAATCTATACAGATGAGTATCCACCATGGGTGCAAGCTCATTAAATGAAAGGGATCCTATGCTGGCTCTTTGACTTATGGGCCCTTCCTGCACCAGAGGTTAAGCAGTCAGTAACATTTTCTTCTGTTTTTTTTCTTTACTGGCATAGGGAGATGCACTGGCTGGTCTGGGCTTATTAGGGCCAGCCCTGGCCTATATGGGGCCGACCTTTGGTGTCCAGAGTTCCTTCTCACATGGAACAGCAGAGATAGAAGCTGCTGTGAAGACCAGAGCCCAGAGGAAAGTGGGGAGGCCATTTGTAATATCATGCCACAATTGTTCCCTCATCATTCCCATTGTCCCATAGCACCACACTCTTCCTGGGGTGCATGCTCTTCTCTCTGGGCCCGCTAAAGTCATAACACACCCCTGCAGCAATATTGAACAGATTTATATGGATACATTTTCTTTTCTGTCATATTTAAGTGTAATTTTTTTAATCTAGCCTGGAGGTTAAGACAAAAAATGAACTGATGCACCAGTTCATATTGGGTATATTGCCTTTTATATAATATGATAGCCTAAATATAAGATAATAAACACTGGTCTGTTACAGTAAGGGTTAACTTGCTTGTTAGGGCAGTTTTTGCAGCTGTGCACGTTAGCCGACTTTGGTTTTTCAGTTTCCTTCAGTTAAAAAAGCTTAAAAATAGATAAAGTGTATTTAAATTTTTATATTTAAAAGTAGAAACCTTTACACAGTAAAAAAACACTTTATTCAAAGATACTTGTTCAAAAGCATTTGAAAGCCTTGACACATAATATCATTAACACAGACACAGACAGAACTCCCTTCTACATTTATCATCACACATTTTTTTTGCATTATACAGTGATTTGGCTTTAATCACAGCAGAACAGTTGTCTAGGATGGTGACTTTTATCAAGAAGCAGGGAATCACATTATTGTGACTTCCTATTCCATGTTACTTAAATGGAGGTATAAGCAGAGCTTGATCAGTTGGTAATGTTAAATAAGGTTGGAGGATATGAGAAATGAGCCTGGTAACTGTGAAATGTATATTCATATATTCTGAGATGGGAACAAGTTAAATTTCACAGTTGTTTATACACCTATTTTGGCCATTGGCTTATTTCCTCATTATTTGTTTATCTTATTTGTCAATGAGCATTTCAGCACTATTTTCAGCATCTATCGCCTGAGCCATCTAATACAGAACAGAATTATAACAATTTCCGATCTTGATGAAGAACAGACAGTCATAAGCCATGGAATGTAGTTCCCCCTGGTAAGTATTTCTTAATCATCTTCTCCCAAAATGTAAATTAGTTAAAGATTTGTGAAGGAGGTGGGAAATTTCATGGTAGGGACGTCCTCATATCGGGGAAATGGTTGTTTGAAAGATCTACTGAATAGCACATCAGTTCAGCTGCTGGATCCAGTAAGTACAACAGTCATTGCTGTCAATTATCATTGGTGCTGTAATCTCTGTTCCTTTATTGGTTATCTCCACTGCCTCCATGTTAGCAGCAGCAGCTACCAATCATGGGGAACAGGTGTCCTAGCTCTTTTACCAGCGGAAAGCATTAGACTAAATAAAAAAAACTGGCTACACACAGTAATTTCATGCTGGTTAATAACCTCAAGAGAGCCTTTCGGCATAAAAGCGACAGCCTTCTCTATAGCCAGAAGCATAACAGAGTGCAGGTAATTGACCTAATGGCATATAAGGTTGATCCTGTGCTATTGTTACACAGAGATTTGTACAAGATATGAAGTGTAATAGTGTCTTAAGCAAGGCTATTTGTAACTCATATACATGTATAACATAATATGCATTCAATATGAAGTCCAGCTAATAGAATTTTAAAAAGTCCATGGACAGTACCATGATTACCTCCTCATTTCCATCGGATAGTTCATTCCACCCACCACGGACTTTGCTTCCAGTATACCGAGTTGACATCAACCAATTCTGTATTGGATGATACTGTTCTGTGTTTATTAGCTAGATGGTACTGTCCATGGACTTTTTAAAATTCTATTAGCTGGATTTTACATTGAAAGCATATTATGTTATACATGTATATGAGTTACAAATAGCCTTACTTAGGCTTTTTATTCACGTTGTTAAATGCTATTCATCCTTGTAATAAAATATTTTAAGTGACAAGATATACACCCAAATCTACATATACAATATCCATACTTATCAATACAGGCACTATTATACTTCATGTCTCGTACAAATCTCTGTGTAACAATAGCGCAGGATCAAACTTCTTAATTTTTTTCTGCTGGATAAATCCTGTGGGGAACTGATTTACTCTGTTAAACCTGTTATTATCTTGTACTGTACTTTACTCCCCCGTTCTCTTCCATCCATACTTTTATTCCCTCATTTCCCTCTAGTAATTTGTACTGCTTTCCCCTTCTTTTACTCTGTCATTTTCCCCCTTTCCCTGTCCCAGTGCTTTTCCTATTTTCTAACTTTCCAATTTTGTGTGGCATTATGCATGTCTCCACAAGACATGCTCTAGGCTTGTTATTTAAGGTACATGCCTGTGAAGCATGGCTATCATAAAAGATTACATTACATGATTCAATGCAAGTCCAAGGTAACGTTGTAGAGGCCTTTCCGAAAAGCAGGATGGGATGGATGTTATTGCTCTTGGAAAAAGGACATGGAATTATGGCTGGAGGTTATACAACCAAGGTCTGTATTTTCAGAAGGTTGTAACTCACGTAGCAGGGCAGGGGAGGCCCTCCACACATTATATATACACAGAGGAAATTTTTTTTTTCACAGCAGACATTGTGAGAAAGGTTCAGTCTACAGATCCAGATAGGCTCGTTCCATTTGTGAAGGGGGTCTCCTTGGGAAGGGATTTCAAAGGATTGTCAGGACTGGCTCTGGCTCCATGTACAGTGTTGATGGTCCCCCTCAATACAAAGGGTAAGATGGGATGAGGCTTTTCATGAAGAGCAGGATGGGGATAAAGGTTATTGTTTTCAGGAGAAAGGATGTGGAAGTTTTGCTAGAACATAAGGAACACAACAGGGGAAGCCCTGCATGCTATTTACTTCCAGGTGTCAATGTTTTACAGTGGGCATTGTCATCTTGGATCCTGCAGATTCAGGCATTCTTGTGGGTGTGGATGGGGACATCCCAGCAGGGCCGCCGAGAGGGGGGTGGGTGATTCGGGGATCCACCCCTTCGTTGGTGGGGGGGGAGCAGGGTTGTAAAAAAAAAAAAAAGAGATATACTTACGTGATTGCGGTGCCGGAGTCCCTCCTCCCTCCTCTCTGCTCTGTTTACACTGACTGCCGGGCGTGACGTCATCAAGTCATGCCCGCCAGTCAGTGAGAAGCAGCTCAGGGAGGACCAAGAAAGAAGAAAGAAGCAAGAAGACAGAAGAAAAGAGAAGAGAGGAGAGGAAAACAGCTAATACTAATGTAAGTAAAAAAAAAGGCACAGTGTGAGGAACAACGGTGGGGGGAGAGAGAGGCACAGTATTAAGAAAAAGAGGGGTAGAGAGAGGCACAGTATTAAGAAAAAAGGGGTAGAGAGAGGCACAGTATTAAGAAAAAGGGGGTAGAGAGAGGCACAGTATTAAGAAAAAGTAGGGAGAGAGAGGCACAGTATTAAGAAAAAGGGGGTAGAGGCACAGCATTAAGAAAAAGGGGGTAGAGAGAGGGACAGTATTAAGAAAAAGGGGGTAGAGAGAGGGACAGTATTAAGAAAAAGGGGGGAGAGGGGCACAGTATTAAGAAAAAGGGGGTAGAGAGAGGCACAGTATTAAGAAAAGGGGGGTAGAGAGAGGCACAGTATTAAGAAAAAAGGGGTAGAGAGAGGCACAGTATTAAGAAAAAGGGGGTAGAGAGAGGCACAGTATTAAGAAAAAGAGGGGTACAGAGAGGCACAGCATGAGGAAAAAGGGGGAGAGAGAGGCACACCATGATGAAAAAGGGGGGGGGGTGGGAGAGAGAGGCACAGTATGAGGAAAAAGGGAGAGAGAGAGGCACACCATGAGGAAAAAGGGGGAGAGCGTAAAGAGCATAAAGGCACAGAGTGATGGAGAGGGGGAACAAGATGGCACAGTGATGGAGAGCGGGGGCAGCATGGCACAGTGATGGAGAGCGGGGGCAGCATGGCACAGTGATGGAGTGGGGGGGCAGGATGGTACAGTGATGGAGCAGGGGGGCAGGATGGAACAGTGATGGAGCGGGGGGGCAGCATGGCACAGTGATGGAGTGGGGGGGCAGGATGGTACAGTGATGGAGCGGGGGTGCAGGATGGCACAGTGATGGAAAGGGGGGGCAGCATGGCACAGTGATGAAAGAGAGGGAGAGCAGAATGATACAGTGATGAAGAAGAGGGGGCAGGATGGCACAGTGTGATAAAGTTGAGGGGGGGCAGCATGGCACAGTGTGATGATGGGGGGCACAACATGGTGATGAAGGGGCACAGTAATGTGTGTGTGATAGCACAGGGGGCTTGTGGCAATGTAGTGTGAGGTGGGCGATGGCTAATTAATGGGTGGGGCAATTTTATAGTGCGGATTATTAATTTAAGATGGGGTGGTTTGGGGGCTACTGAATGTGGGGGAGAATGAGGTCTCTTTATTAAATGTGCCTATGAATTATTTAATGTCAGTGATGGTTGCGGTAAATAGGTATATTTCTGAAATGTAAATACTATTAACTTATTGCTGGGGCTGTTTGTAGGGAGGGAAATTTATTTATTAAATGTGAATACTATTATTTTAATATTGGGGCTGGAGGAAGACCTAATTGTTATTTTGTAGGTGCTATTGATTTAACGCTGGGGCTGGCTGTAATTTTCTAAAAGTACCCATTTTTTTTTCCAAATAGGGCCCCCAACATTCCAGGATCCTGCCAAGCCACAGCTAAGGAAACCTGAAGCCAAGGTTTGTGAAAGTGAGAAGAACAGGTAGGAGAGAGCAGGAGAGTTTGAGAAATGTTGTGATTCTAGTGGGTCAATCCCAATTTTTGGTGACACAGCAATGCAAGTTTTTTTTCTGTAAGAGGGTTTCCTGGGCACGCCAAGTGATTTATAGCCACGACATTTATAGCCAATTGTACGACCACACACACATTTTTGTGTGTGTGGTCGTATAATTGTGGGTGTGGGCGCACAAAATTTTTGTGGGTGTGGTTATACAATTTTTTTGTGCCGCAAAAAAATTATTGGGTCGTACAAACTTTTTTATTTTTTTTTGCTGCACCAAAATGTATTGGCACAAATTTTTTTTCATTCTCAGCTATAAGGGGGGCCCCATGAAGTTGTTGTGCCGTCGCCCTGAATTCCTCTTGGCAGCCCTGCATCCCAGTTAGAAGCACAATAGACAGGGTGAGCTCCAGCTGAGCACACAGTGTCCGGTGTTCCGGCTTGGTAAAGTTATCTCACCTGTCGTGAGAAGAGATTAATGATTTATTCCTGTTATTAATACCATTTCTGCTTTTTTATATTTATTTATATTTTTTATTGTGTTATGCATTAAAATTTATATTTGGGATTCTACCAATCTCTCTTACATCCCCTTTTTATTTATGTCTGGACGATTACTACTCCCCCAGCGCCATTATTTCCAATATTGTCATTGGGGTGATACTTTATTGGAGTAGTGGCACAGTTTTTATATTTGGGATTTCTGGTAGGTTTTCGGATGCTGATTCAAAGAGCAACTCAGAAAATGAGTTACAGTCGGATCAGGAGATGCCTGATAAACTTGTGGGGAATACAGTTTGGCATTACTAACACTTCCCTTAGGGAATTATGGTGCACTGCCTTTCTGGGCAGGTTCCAGCTACAGAGCCAAATGAGAGAATGTGGGGTTCTGCTACATAGAAGTGTCAAAGTACGGTATTTGGTTGTCACAATTTGGTGGAGCAATGGCTGGAAGCAGATTGGTTGTGGTTTTTTATTCACCATCAGTTTAATACATTTATTTTCAATAAATTGTGTGACCTGAGCCTCATGTGTCTTTATTTCTTAGGTAGTTAACTCTGGATAAGGGCATGCATGATAATGTTAAATCAGTCACTAGGTGACTTAGAAGAATGTTTAATTAAGATAAATAGTGAAGGACTGTTATGATTACCATCAGCTGCCAGATTCAAGATTTTATGTCTCTACCATGCAGTATCTCTCCTCATTCTAACTGTATTACACCACTGGTAACTGCACTGAAATGCCAGTATCCAATAGCTGCTATTTATTGGTGGCAGATAGTGCTACTGCCTTACAGTATCATCACTATTTTGTCACCAGCAACTACAATTGTTATGCCGGTACCTTATATATCAAGTGTTCCCTACACCTCCACATTGTAGGTTCATTTGGACGGTGTCAAGTTTACCTTGTGTTTCAAGTCATTGTATGTAATTTGCTTGTGTTGTGAGACCATTAATATACAGTGCTGCATAATATACTGTATATACTCGAGTATAAGTCGGCCCGAATATAAGCCGAGGCACCTAATTTTACCACCCAAAACTGTTAAAACTTATTGACTCGAGTATAAGCCTAGGGTGGGAAATGCAGCAGCTACTGGTAAATGCACAGCCTAAGGTCAACATCTGTAATCCAGGTGACAGAAGTAACAAAGGCCAGGAGACACTTACAGAATGATTTACTGCCACCCAATGAGGTTATCTTCTGTTAGTAAGAAAGCTTCTGTCTAGCTAGAAAGAAATGCAGGTGCAGTTACTTCCTGTTTTTTGTTGTTCAACAACAGCAAAGAGGCACAAATGGCGAACCTCTGAAATAAATCCTTTTCCCTACTACAGCCTACATACTGCATGAAAGTAGATATTTTTTTATTTAACAGTTTTTATGAGAGAGAGAGAGAGAGAGAGAGAGAGAGAGATTACATTTTTTAGTGAAGGTGAAAGCTTTCAGTGTAAATCCTACACTATTACTTGTAGAGATACTTTCCCCATGGTGGCCACTAGATAGGAGTGTGCTATCTTAGCATGCAATAGCTGTATGCAAAAGTCTGGCTGAATTACTACCGCATTATAGCAAAGCTAAGCGTCAAATGTTTAAAAGTTCACTGCTTCTCCGTCTAGATAAACACTGTAGACCGACTGCTGTTGAAAAGGCTCACACATCAGATACCATTAACAATGGGAGAAAGGGCAATTAGTTATATATTTTTTTGCACAGTAAACCACGTCTTTGTACTCTAGCAGCTAGACGGGGATAAAAGACAATACTCCAGCAGCTTAATTGAAGTAGTTGGTCTCCAGCCAATAGTCTTCCATCTCTGACAATGTTTATTAAAGGAGTCTCGCTACCGCCAACGATGTTGATCCCCAGCTCGATATAGGGGTTGGAGCGGTGAATTTCAATTGTAGCATTGGTTCAGTGAGAGAGAGAGAGATATTTCACCCTTGTACTTACCCCCGCAGTGGAACGCATGTGCGTTCCACTGACAGGAAGTTCGGCATTTGTGGTAGAATATACCACAGGGGCAATACTAAATATGACACCAGATGTATTAGATTACTTTTAGATGTTTTCAAACATACATCCGAGGACATCAATTCACATATATAGATAGGGATACCTTTTGCATGTAAAAAATTAATATATATTGTGACATTGTGAGGGGTTCAGGTACCATTTCCTGGAGTAGATGGCAATGAACAGCAGCAATAAGTTACTTTAATGCAGGGTTTTCAGTTTAACTGGACTCAACCAGTTTTATGGTAATCAAAATAAACAAAACATAAATAAAAACCTTGCCTGTCTGGAATTTACTAAACATTCTCTAACACCCTCTTTGAAGTGTGGAACCGTGTGTCCCACACACCTACCAAAAACATTAACAAAGTTGTTCACCACTGCAGTGTCTCTCAGGAGGCATCCAACCTCCTCCCCAAGACTGAGACAGAGATTGAGGAAGAGCTGCAACCTTTTACAGACATCCCTCACCTGTAGCTCCTAATTAATCTGTTGTGAGTCTGCAGAAAAGAATACCCAGACTGGGCCCTTTGCATGGAGCCCACCCTGCTCTCTCCATACAAAACACCAGGGACCCTTACCAGCTTTACCTAAGCTGAACATACTCCTTTGGAATCTCTTTCCTATATAAATCAATCTCCCTGGGTTTAAAAACATGCAAGTCAGACAACCTGGGACATAGATACCTGCCATTCAGACCAGTGACTCTGTCACAATATATTGTCTTTGGGTTTCGGTGAATAAAACCATCTCTTTCTTTCATAGCAGAAGACAACTCAGGCAGTTCATATTCTGCTTATGAAATATCTCCAAGTCGATGATATAAGAAAAAAAACAAAAGCACAATATAGTGTAGTGTCTTTTTAAAATAGAATGTATTTAAAGCCCAACACCACAGATGGTTAGGGAGCATGCACTCGGTATTTTATAAATGAATCTTTCATGTGATTTTAGTACACCACATGAGATAACCTCTTTCACAAGATGTTTCTATAATGACGGTGCAATCGCCCCTATGTAATCATTTACTCCGTATATAAACGGTAATTTACTTCAACGTAATGAAAGTCTCTTCAGCTGTTCTTAATTAAATTGCTTCTTACGATCTTTTCCTCGTCAGTATTTCACATGTGTAAAATAAAAAAACATGATGAGATCTAGTGTATTACCTTAAAACAGCACTATTTATTTCTCATGCAACTTAAAAACAGGTGGATGCCATACAAATGAACATTACAATTCGAAATCCTCAATTAGGTAGCTATTACATTCCTTCCGGATTAATTTGAAGTGGTTGGCATTTAGATATATCAAGCCAGGGCAAGTATTACTGATCGACTCCTCAGATGTCCGGATGGGCGATTAGCTCTTTATTCCATTCGAATTCTACCATGTGTTTCAACCCACACTTCTCGGGGCTTTGTGAAGGTGTCATGTTTGTACATGCCAAAGGTATCCCTATTTATATATGTGAATTTATGTCCTCAGATGTATGTTTGAAAACATCTAAACATTGATACATCTGGTGGCATATTTGGTATTGCGCCTGTGATATATATGTAGGAAATTATTTTAAGCTTTAAATTAGATCTAACTTTCTATCTGACAGATAAGTGCTGAGGTAACAATACATATAAATGTCCCACAGCAGTCTGACAGGGTGTGTCTGAAGTCAAAGCAAACAGAGCAGCTGATGAGAGCTCTTTTTTAAAGGGAAGGTGGGAGTGTCACCTGACAATCAATCTCGGGCTGTGGGAGGAGTGTCAGTGTTTGTTTCACTGTTCAGTTTGATCAATGCTAGATAAGCTGGCCATTGTTTAATTAGTGTTTAGGGTCACAAGAAACTCTGTGAAATTTTTATGGTGTCAAATATTTTACCACCCTGATATTAAAACAAAGTAAAAAAATAAAAAAAGTTGTTTGCGTGTATTTCGCCAGAAGTATGCTCTTGCCACAATATATAGGAATAAATATATTTTATATGCACACATATACACACTCACATACACAGTAGTTGAATTGGAAATTTGGTCTTGCATTTGTGTTCAGCTTAAAAGAGATCCCCTTTCTGCATTTAAAATTGATACAGATTATAACATGGTGACAGATCTTTTAAGGAAAAGTACAGCTACCAACAGTCTTCTATACCATAAATTGCTTATTTCAAACCTATTCTAAAGAGGATCCCTAAAATCGAATTCTCAGTTTAAGGAGGAATTATCTGATCATGATGTATTTGTACAAAGAGCACAAGAATAGACTCATGGAAAGGAGGAGTAAGATCTATTAAACAGGCAATAAATAAAGCATTAAAAAGAGATAATCAGTCATTAGTGTAATCACAAATAAAATCTACAGAAGGATAAGAAGATCAAATTCAATTAGGATTACTGTGAGAGAGAAATTAAAACATCATACATTGGTTGAGTCTAATGTCAGATAAGGACCTTGCAGAGACCCCGGTATCCTGAGTAAATTTGACTTGGAGATGCTCCCATAATTTTAGGGACAGACTAGTCCATACCTACTTTCACAAGAAAATAGAACAAAAAAAAATGCCTGTCTATGACTTAAAATGATAAATATAGAAAAGCCCACCACATCAAAGAATTTATCAAATGCAATCAGAGTTATATATGGTATATGCTGCACATGTCAGAAATGCTATGTGGGAATGACTACCCCTCCACTTAAACAGAGGAACATAGAACATATAGGAGCCATACAAAATGCAGAGACAGACATTAGAAAGATGAATAAACTTACCTCTGTTTCTAGGCACTTCCATACTGCACATCAAGGGAACTGGAAGGACCTCAACATTTTTGGAGTGGAAAAAAATAGAATTCAGAATTCTAAGGGGAGACATGACTCAGAAAATGTTGCAATGTGAAAGCGAATGGATTTAAACTAGGAGGATTGGCTTTTTTTTACCATAAGAGAACTTTGTTGATTACTGTAATTGTGAGATCACCTCATTGTGACAATATTGGATGATGTTCTCTTTTTTCTTCTGTTGTCTATTATATTAGACATTTTTAACAGAAAGTTTTACATGAAAGTATAATAGCATCTCTCTCTTTATTAATAAGAGTACTAATTTAGAACCCCAAAAATAATAATGAATTTTAGATGCAACTTAGTCTTTACAGGACATTTAAAGTTTAGTTAAAATGACCATTGGTATTAATAGCAGAGACAAGTGTTATTCTTTTCTGGTGTTTATTCCAAACTTCTGCTAAAACTTATACCTTGTATGTTTCACACCAATTTTATTTTTTTTTAAACATTTTTGATAGTAGATGACATTTAATTTCCACATATTAATGTATTCTGTATATATGTGTTTAAGTATGTATATAATTGAATAAGAGTGTAAGAATCGATTTGACAATATAATGGAGTTTGAACTACTAAAGATCTATTTTTCTAAGATGGAAAATGATGTGGGTTACACCGACACTTATTTAGGAATGATATATATTAACTGATACATAGGTATAACATATTATCATGTTAATTATTTTGATTACATTTTGATTACATTTTTATTCACAATTGATATAAATATTTTATTATTTTTATTTTATTTTGAATACACAATGGTTAGGAATATGACTCAACACTAATAGTTATTTTTATTATGGAATGCACAATTTTAATTTGATATATATATATATATTTGAAAATAGAGGGGATACCTAGATATAGACCAGTTAATTTGATGTATACTTAATGAAACAGATATATAGTACAATTACTTGCTTATGTGTTTTCTATTTATTAAAATATTCTGATTAATATAGAAATATACTGCTATTTCTTGTTAATATATATGCTATATTTATCAAAATAGTGTCTGATTTGAACAGTATTCTAATACAAACTAATTTTTCATTTGATAATAGAAATAGAAATAAACCATAGTTGCCTACTCTCCGGGAGAGCAGTGTTACCTCCCGTATCTAGCTGACTGTGAAGTGGTTGGGTATAAGACCTAATAACACGATTCACAGCGAATCGCATCACCCTAAACCCGCTCCTGGCTGTCCAGAGGGGAGATGCTAAAAGTTGGCAAGTGTGAAATAGACAGAGTAATGAAGTCCTTGAAGATATGAAAATATAAATGAATATATATGAAAATATAAACAATAGCAATTAAACTGATAATGTAATCCCAATTGTCTATGATATCCCTCAAGTGAATCCTTCAAAAGGTGAATAAGTCATTATTACACTCAAGAGTATTCTAAATATAAGACACATTTTTCCTGTTACTTAATTATAACGGTGGCTAAGTGGTTAGCACAGCTGCCTCACAGCGCTGGAGTCATGGGTTCAATCCCTGACCATGACCTTATCTGTGTGGAGTTTGTATGTTCTCCCCGTGTTTGCGTGGGTTTCCTCCGGGTGCTCCGGTTTCCTCCCACACTCAAAAAACATACTAGTAGGTTAATTGGCTGCTATCAAAATTGACCCTAGTCTCTCTCTGTCTGTGTGTGTGTGTGTGTGTGTGTGTGTGTGTTTAGAATGTAAGCTCCAATGGGGCAGGGCCTGATGTGAATAAGTTCCCTGTACAGCGCTGCGTAATCAGTGGCGCTATATAAATAAATGATGATGATGATGATGATGAAGTAGAGTGCTCAATGAGAACAGAAACCTTCTATTTTTGGCTCACAGAACTATCTATTAGATCTTCAACAAATCAATGCATCAGCAGAGAATAATGTCATGGGCGGAGGCAGTGGCTAGTTGGAAAATTTTAGCCTAGGGTGAAACTCAGCTTAGCAGCCTATTAAGAACATTTTAAAGAAACAAAATGCAGGTAGCCCAGTGATCCAGCCCATGGTAGACCACTATTGAACTAGCCAAGGGGGCACATACCCTTCAACTACTGGATAGAGGCCAGTTTGTTGCAGACAGATCCAGAAAGAGCAGGAACGGGGGAGAGAGGAAAGTGGTGAGAAGTGGATGAGGTTGGTGGGGATACTGGTTCACGGTTGTGGGCTGAGAGGGCGGGAATGGGGTAGGAATTTGGATGGGCATGGATGTCATCATGTGACGGAAGGGAAAAAGGTGAGGAGAGGGTGGCTGTGGAGGAAGAGCAGGTATCGGCATTGTCAGGGAGGGGCAGGGTGGTTGTAGAATGCGAGATAGGGAAGAAACATGGAGGTGGAAGTGAGGATGCAGGACATGGTGAGAGGAGCCGGAAGGGGGGGGTGACTTGTGAAGGGTAAAAGGGGAAGGAGCAACGGCACCCGTGAGTTGAGGAGCAAGGGGCCACCAGGGTTAGGATACAGGGCAGGGAGTGGAGGGCATTAGGGAAGCATAGGATAAATGAGGGTAGTAGTGGGGAATCAAAAGAGGGTGAAGGAAATGGTTGAGAAAACATCTGGTGGTGAGTAGCAGGAATGTGGTGCCAAGGGTGTTGGAAAATAGAGGGGTGAGAGTGTAGGAAGGTGTGATGAGGCCTAGTAGAGGTGAGATGATAGCAATTCAAGACAATGATGAACGGAGATAAGATGGAGAGTGTAGTATACAGAGATACTGTAAGATATAGGCACTGTGAATAGCATGAGGGCAATGATGAGGTAAAAGTGTCAATAAAGGCAAAACATTGAAGTATTACAGCTAGAGTTAAACAGATGCAGTTAAACCAATAACAATGTAAATTAGAACAATAGACCAGTGTAGAGACACAGAGAGCAGTGAAGTAATGGGAAAGTGTTTGGAAAGCAGAATAGGGTTGAAAAGATAGGGTAGGAGTCAAAGACAAAATGAGGGGAGTGAAAGGGCAGGAATCAGAGACAAAACAGTTGAGCAACTGGATGATGAAACAGCAGCAAGGTCTTCATTAGCTGGAGTGTTCAGCAAGAAATGTATCAGCTGGTGGTGGGAGTTCAGCAGAAACTGCATCACTGCTTGCAGTGTGTTTTGAAAATCATCCAGGAGTTGAGAGAAATTAGTACAGGTATCAGGAGGGTTGCACGAAGAGAGATGAGAGATGATGCTGCACCAAAGAAGATATGCCACAACACGATAGCTGCAGCTGTGCACTTAGGGTGTGGTTGGAGCTTAGTGTATTTTGGTGGAGCATTAAGTTCCAGAATGAGATACTTGTGTTGTGTGCTTAGGTGGCAACCTGTAACATGTGCATCCAGGAAAAATTCAGGGGGTAAATGTATCAAGCTGAGAGTTTTCCAGCAAGTTTGAAAAACTCAGAAATCAGATTCTAGCTATCATTTATTTAGTACATTCTACAAAATGATAGCTAGAATCTGATTGATTGCTATAGGCAATATCTCCACTTTTCCCACCCACTGGAAAACTCTCAGCTTCATACATTTACCCCGGGTCCAGGATGAGGTAAGAAAGTTGCACAGTGAGGTGGAGTCCTTTATTTCTAACCTCTGGGAAGGCTTCAGGAGGGATGGTGTTCCAAATAATGAGTTAGTCAGCTGGAGTGCAAGTCTGTTCAACTCCTTGCATCTAATAAGATGTGAGAGCTAGGCTGAAGGGGGAAGCAGACAACAGTGGCGGATCCAGGGGGGGGGATCGGGGCATTCGCCCCCCCTAGCGGCAAAAAGCTAGGTTCCAGCCGCCGAACAAAACGGGAGGGGTGGGGCTAAGTGCGAGCAGGGGGCGGGGTTAAATGTGGGCCAGCCAATCAGAGTGGTCCCAGCCGACGCTCAAAACAGGAGGGGGCGGGGCCAATCCCTGGCGAAAGGCGGGGTTTTATGCGGGCCAGCCAATCAGAGTAAAGGAGGGGCGTGATTATGCAAAATCGCCCCCCTAAACATAAAGTCTAGGTCCGCCCCTGGCAGAGGAGGACCCAGGACATACCAAGCAGTCTGATGTGGTTGGCAGCCTGTGCTATCAGCACAGGACTTGATTTCCCCAGCAGGCAGCACATTATTTGTGGACCTGTTTCATCTAGGGAAGTTAACCTTCTACCCACCAGGCTTAGGCTGGTTTCCATTATGACACCGGAACATCACGCTGGTTGATGAGAGGGACATCAAGCTATGTAATGAGCTGATTCTGGCATAGTCTGAAGATATTTGCAGTTTTAGTGGGGGGGACTTCATGGTTCTTATTGTCCAACATTAGAGCTAACCTGGCCAGAATAGGAACAGGTGTTGGAATCAATTTTGGGGCAGGAGGCTATGTTGGTTTTTTTATTTTATTTATTTATTCTTTTTTTATACAGTGTAATTACCAGTTATCATCATCAAGTCGAAGATGTCTAGCGAATCTAGTATCCAGTTGCATTCAAATACTGTTAAAGTATAACAATATGCACGTTAAGCCTGCTTACACAGTATTTTAAGCTGTTTGTATGTGTCATGTTAAACCTCACCTGGGCATGTGAATATGAATGGGTTGATCATCGCAAAACAACATGTCCTGTATAAAGTCTGAACTGTATGTTCTGAACAGAGTCTTAACAGTTTTATTATATTTATAAATCCATCAGCTAGCAAATTGCTCAATTAATTTAACATTGAACATTTCTTATACTAATTCCTTTACGCTTTAAACATATGGATGTTCTTCTGAATGTATATTCCTTTACAGGTAATTCCCTTTAATATGCCAGTCATAATCTTTATAAATGTATATGTAGTTTCCCTTTATTATGCCAATTATGCTTTCTATACTATATATGTACAAGTATTAATTACTGTAATTTAAGCAATTTTTCAAATGTATTAATTGGTATTTTATCTTAACTAATGTACCAAAATAGATTCATGAAACTTTAAATTAATTAATTGTATCTTGCATTATAGAAGAAATAATCACTTGGATCTATACAGCAAGATCTGCAGTGCATACGAAGACGCTATCAAGTATACTAATACAAATGAAGCACTACAATACAATAATTATACACTAATTGCAGAATGTATCTAGTTTTTGAAGCCATGCAAAAACAATGCAGGATTACTATAATGAGATAAAGGGCAGCACGATGGCAAGTGGTTAGCAGTTCTACCATACAGCACTGGGGTCATGAGTTCAATTCCCAACCTTGGCCTTATCTGTGAGGAGTTTGTATGGTCTCCCTGTGCTTTTACGTGGGTTTCCTCCGGGTGCTCTGGTTTCCTCCCCACTCCAAAGACATACTGGTAGGTTAATTGGCTACTATCAAAATTGACCCTATTCTTTGTGTCTGTCTGTGTGTGTGTATGTTAGGGAATTTAGACTGTAAGCCCCAATGGGGCAGAAACTGATATGTTTGAGTTCTCTGTACAGCGCTGTGGAATTAGTTGCGCTTTATAAATAAATGGTGATGCTCCCTGCAATTCATCAATTGTTTGCTGTTTCTAGTCAATGTAAGTACTTCTGTGCTATTGTTCTCCTGATTACACTGAATAGCAAAATTTCTGTTACTTTGTGTCACAAGATAGGTGAATTTAGTAGTATTTTCTGTGCTGAATTCAAACATAGTTTTAGAATGTCTTTATCACATAAGGATTTTGAATGACACCCAATTAAGTTTATTAACAACACATACAAAGTAAAAGATTGATTCACTGTAGATGTATAGGATATTCTGTTGTATCTTGCCTCAGGAGCATCCCTTTTAAGGGTCCTACAATGGTCAGCAAGTATACTAGGAGTCCACTCCCTGATACCGCTTTTCCATTACAGAAATAAGCTGCTGGATCTGTTCATCATGTTCAGCGCTGACTGCTCCACGATTTACTGCTAAGAAATCCAGAAGCGTGTCCAGCAAATGGTTTATCAAAGACATGTCACATCCCATGATCTTGTAAGATTTTAAAAGGTTGTCCAATATTTCTTCATAGTCATCTGCCTTATGTTTCCCTAAGTTCCAGCAAATACTCTTGCATCTTTTTCAGCCTGATTCAACTGACCATCTAAGCTCTAAACTTGAATCAGTTCTCCTGAAAGTCACTATACCGATATGTAAAAACACATACTTTTGTTTGTTTGTGGAGGAGATTCCAGCCTTTCGTTCTGCTTGCCTTTTATTAGGTTCAAATCTCGGACAAGGTCATTGAGATCTCCTTGGGTAAGTAAATGTGGTTCAGAAGACGAACAGGAAGCTTCAAAGGTTGCATCAAGCCTTACATGATCATCAACATTCTCTACAGGCTCTATTTCTTGTTCATAATCATTAAGCATGACATTATCTGGAGGCTTTGGCAATTCTTCACTATGAGGCACAGGCCTTATGGCAGAGGGTAAATTAGGGTATGTACCCCTCTTAACTTATACTAATCTTCCCAGAACAGTATAATTAAAGTAAATAATGGAATTTTACTGAAGAAAACCCTCCCTACTGGCTGCATAAATGGGTTGTATATTATAATGTATATTCTAAAAGAGGGCAAAACCATGGGTGATTGCATCTTGTTTTGCGGACCCTTGCAAAAATTAGATTTCATTTGGCGTACATGATTATTAAAATGAGACAAAGGGTGGAGAATGCTTATTTTTAAGGGTATTTCTGATTCTCTATAATAAACAGTGATTTACAAAATTTGGCACAAATGACAAGTTGCATCCAGATTCAGGAAATTCATCACAGATAAAATTTACTGAGTTTCCTATTTTTCCAGTCACATGCTACACAGTTGTAGGAAGAGTTAAATCTGCAGTACATATAAATACACTATTAAGTATACTAACAAAAAAGAATTGTTATATAAGTGCAATACACAAAAAACATTATATTTTTTGGATAGGAAATAAATTAGGAAGTTTAGCTTAGTTTATATTTTATATAGCACATTAAAATATACATTTAAAACCTTAATGGTCTTTATATTTTCAAACACTGTTTTTGTGCAACTGGGATATTTGCATCACATGCCTCATAATTCTGTGTCTACTATGCTGATGTAGTACAGTTTCCTCAATAAATTTCTCAGATCTGACACAATACCAGTCACAGTGAAAGAGAATCGATGAGGCTAAGATGTGATACATTTTTTGTGTGTATTAGACAGTCTTGCAGATAAGCACTTTTTCTGCTGCACACATTGGGTCCTTTAAAATGTATTAATGCATTTAAGCAATTTATTTCACAGTTGATCTATAAACATATGAACAAGCATTTTGTGCTTAATGGAATGTTCTGTATGTGTTCACAATATGTAAATAAATGAAGATTAAAGGACATGTCCAACTTTGGTTACATTTTATAATAGCTAAATGTAGTAGACCCATAGGCTCTATTTTGCAAATACAACTATTTAGCTACCTTAAACTGTTGGCCAGAAACACAAGTATATCTTAAGCTGGGTACACACTACACTGTTTTCATCCAATAATCGGCTCAAACAGCCGACATATGACCGCTCGTTCAAAAGTCGGGTCAGTGTTTGCAGTGACACGATGGTCGAAAGTCTGCCCAAATGGACGATTGTCGCCTCATTTGGTTGGTCGTACCGTTTAATATTTTCGTTCCAATCTCGTTTCCGCTGTGTAATGTGTATAAACTTCCGACCGATCCACAACAGTGAGTACGAAATTACAGTCATTGCTCACGACAACATGGCTGAAAAAAGTCGCTAAAGGGACGTCCGCTCTTCCCTTTACCGTCCTAAACAAGGCTAGTGTGTATACAGTCCATGGACCGAGCGATCGGACCATCGATCGCATGTAAAATCGCTCGGCATAAAAAGTTGGTCGAAATTTCTGTAGTATGTACCCAGCTTTACAGATAAAGGAAACTGGAAAGATCTTCTGACTAAACACTAATGGGTAAGGTAAAATATTGTTCAAGTACAACACACAGGATATGCACTTTTACCAAACAATTGCCAGTGGATTCACAACAGCAAAACCTAATGTACAAGAAAGCTTATAGTAATCATTTGGGTATCTTGCGACACATCCAAATTTAACCCATTACAGTTTTTTTTTAAACAAATGTTTATTGATGGTCAGATAAAATACACAGTGATAATCAAAAACATTTTAAATCATGTAGAGTACATTAGTTGAATAGCTCACCGTACGCCAGAAAAGACAGAAGTCAGATTCTATTAAAGATATGGGAAAAGGATGACCAGTATTTTTTTTAACTTAGATTAAGAAAGAAAAAGAGCAATAAAAAGAAATAGAGAGGTAGGAAATAAAAGAAGATAGGTAGAAGGGTGGTGTGGCAGGAACCATCCCAGGATTAGAGGGGTAGAGAGTAGAAATGGGAGGGGGGGTGAATGGGAGGAGGGTGTCACCTAAGTAAAGTAACAGCGGTGCTGGAAGTAGGACATCCAGGGATCCCAGACTTTGTTAAATGTTTTGGAGGAGTTACGTATAATGCTGGTCTTGTACTCCATGTGGTGAGTTTGCCAGATCCTGTTAGTCACAGTGATGAGGGAGGGGGAAGCGACCTGTCTCCATTAAATGGTGATTTGACATGGGGCAGCAGAAATAATGTGGCAAGCTAGTTTATTTTGGTGCTTAGTGGCCGAGGGAAACCCAAGGGGTAGAAGAAAAAAGTTTAGGATCGAGGGGTAGGGAAATTTGAATCACAGTTTCTATCAGGGATTTAACCTCACGCCAAAAGGGGATCAATTTTTGGCAGTCCCACCATATATGTTGAACTAGAAGCAGGAATGTTCCGTATTTCTGACCATTACTCATCATCAAATGGGTAGCCCAAGTCCTGCTCCCATGCCACCTCGTGAGGGTCAGAAACACGAATACAAGGGGAGGTTAATTCGGAATAGATAGTGAAGATGAGACCTGACGTTGATGCTTGGCACAGACACAATGCCTCGATGGTAGCGAGTGGACGGGAGGTAAGTCAAGATTTGATGGTAGAGTGGAGGTTGCAACTTTGTAAGTATTGATAAAAGGTCCATGTAGGCAGGACAAATTTCGCTTGAATGTCTGCAAATTGGAGGAATAATACACTGCAGGTGATATCATTTAAAGAAAAAGCATCCCTCAGGTATGCCTTGGAGAGAAGGAGTGGTACAGACCTGGAGGGAAATCGGGTAGTTGAAAAGTAGTTGAATATAGCCAGAGAGAGGGAGACTGTGGGATGAGTCAGAGCTTTTGGGGGACGGTGGGCCCTTGGGAGCCATAGAAGGGAAGCAGGTGTAAGCAGTCCCAGACTCTCAGCCTCAAGAGTTACCCAAACCCTAGCAGATGTCAGACCATTCCATAAGACGCACTGAGCGAGTTGGGCCGAAAGGTAATATCTTCTAAAATTTGGTATACCGAGACCACCACCAGGTGAGGACCTCTGCAAAACCCTGAGTCGTATATGTGGACGTCTACCTGCCAAAATAAATTTGGATGACTCATGTTGAAGGAATTTAAATATATAAGGAGGAATGCCAATGGGAAGAATTTGGAAAAAGTATTGTAGTCTAGGAAGAATATTTATTATTTATTTTAACAGCATTAATACAGCCTATCCAGGAGATAAATTGTTGGGATAGGGTGTGGGGGAAGTTAGCTTGGAAGAGGTGGGAAAGATTTTTGGTTAGGAAGACACCCAGGTATTTTATTTTGTGGCAATGCCAGGTCAATGGGAATGTATGATCTAGAATTAGTTTGTCTGCTTGAGAAATATAGAGTCTCGGTTTTGGTAGGGTTGATCCTATAACCCGAGAAGTGTCCATATGTGTGTAGCTCAGAGAGAAGAGGGGGAAGAGAGGTGATGGGTGGAATATGCTACTGAGGACATCATCTGCATATAATGCGATCTTATTTTCCGTAGACCCGACCTTAATACCTGCAATAGATTGGTTATAAGGAATTCTGGCAGCTAGTGGCTCGATTATGAGTGCGAAAATTAGGGGGGAGAGGGGGGCATCCCTGACGAGTGCCGTTGGAAATTGTAAAGGGCTTGGAGGTTAGGCCATTAGCCAAAACATTAGCAGAGGGAGTCCGGTAGAGAGCTGAAATGCCCATCAGAAACTTGCCAGAGAAGCCCATCGATCAAAGCACCCCACGCATAAATAGCGAAGACATGCGGTCAATCGCCTTCTCCGCATCCAAACCCATTATTAGAAAAGACAATGGAATGAAGCCAACCTGCTCCGATGGATCAGGACTGGAAGTAGAGGGTTGAGTCTAGCAGCCTAAATATTAGCGTTTAGAGTTTAAGGTCTACATTGAGAAGGGAGATAGGCCTATAGCCTTCGCAATGTAGGAGGTCCTTTCCTGGTTTTGAGATGACTGCAATGTAGGCAAGAGTAGTGGCCCCTCCAGAATTTGGTTATAAAGCGTTGTTAGGGATAGTAGAAGGTCTGCAGCAAACTTTTTATAATATTGTGCCAAAAAAGCCATCCGGGCCAGGGGCTGAGGAGGATTTGAGAGATTTTATTGCAATTTTAACTTCATCTGCAGAGATGTCTGCATTTAAGCAAGTTTGCTGGGACTGGGAGAGTGTGGGAGAGGGCTATCAGCTAGGTACGACTCCAGAGTATATGACAGGAGGCTCTCCCAGGGCTGAGAGCCCAGAAGAATATATAAGGAGGCATAAAAGTGCCTAAATTCCTTGACAATGTCTAGTGGGTTGTATGTTATAGAATTGGTGGATTTCTTGTGAAGTTTGTCAATAACTCCTCGGGGACACCTCTGATGAAGTTTCTGAACAAGTAGAGAGTCCACCTTGTCTGCCTTGTCATAGAGGTGTTGTTGGAGTTTCTGCAAAAGGGAGGCCACTCTTCGGGACAAAAGGGTATTAAGCTGACCCTTCAGAGAGTTAATTTGTGATAGAAAGTAGGAATCAGGGACCTGCTTGTGTTGGGTTAGAATAGTGGAAATACGTTGCTCTAAGGAGGAGACCTCTAGAGCGGTCTTGTGGTTTCTCTCTGAGGCAGCATTAAGGAGTTGAACATGGATGGTGGCTTTATGAGCTTCCCCAATAACACCCAAAGCTAACTCCTGCGAGGTGTTCTCCTGGAAATATTCAGAGACAGCTTTTTGATATCAGTAAAGATGGAAGTGTTTATTAACAGGGAGTCACCAGGCGCCACCTAAAGGTGCGTGAATATTGGTGTAGGAGATTGAGAAGGATGTATACTCACGCATTGTCAGACCAAAAAAAAAACTAGAATGATACTGTCAAGGGCACTAGGAGTCTTTGCCCAGGATATCACCAGATGATGTTCTTACCAAAGTAATATAGCTGGTACTATGGTCCTCTGGTAGCAGGGTGACAACGGAACAGGAGAATCAGCAGATGGTGAGAGAATGCTCAAGGAAAGTCTATGACTAGCAGCAACTGGTAATGACTTAGATGGATGTACACGAGGAACCAGATGGACAAGGAAACGTGAGGAGAGTCAGTGGTCTGCGTACAGCAAGTTGTACCACTGCTATAGTGAGGAGGAATGTCCAGGAGTAGAGAGGAGGTAGTGAGAGTCAGTGGTCTGCGTATAGCAAGTTGTACCACTGTCTATAGTGAAGGAATGGATTCCAGGTGCAAGTAGGTAACGGGGAAGTCAGTGGTCTGCGTACAGCAAGTTGTACCACTGCTTATGTGAGAGGATACTTGAAACTGGTGCCAATGGGAAACAGGAGTCAGTGGTCTGCGTCAGCAAGTTGTACCACTGCTATATATATGTGAGGAGGGGCACGTGGAGATGAATGTAATGCAGAGAATACACGGGGCACACGGAACTTGATCCCACGATGATATCCACAATAATAACTGACAAGTGCTGCTTGAAGTATACAAAGTCACTAGAGCGATCCAGGTAATAGGAAACAAAGTCAATAGTAACAATAGCTTCGGTAGATAGAAGACTCCGGAGATGAACACAACACAGTCCAGACAGATATGCAATACAATAGCAAAGTCAATGGAAAGTATGCATACCGCGGTTCAGGAGAGCAGGCTGTCAATGAGACGTGCAGGGATACCTGAACGGCTGAACGCCGGCAGGAGGAGAGACCACTCAAGGATGGAAGCGGTAATCAGGTTGGTGCAGCGCACGGAAGGTAACCGGTAATCAACGGAGCAATACTCAGGAAGCAGTAGTAAGTAAAACTGGAAACATGATGAACACGGGAGAGTTGAGGCTGTCTGGAATCCGGCAGAGTAGCGGAGGCAGCGGAGGGAAGGTACGCTGAACACAGGAGAGTAGAGGAGGTCTGGAATCCGGCAGTAGTAGTGAAGGCAGCGGAGAGCAGACACGTTGAACACAGGAGAGTTGAGGCAGACTGGAATCCGGCAGCAGTAGCAGATAGGAATCAGCTGAGTGCAGACACGATGAACACAGGAGAGTTGAAGTGGTCTGGAAACCACAATCGTAGTAGACAGGAATCAGCTGGAGCTGAATATACGAGGAAACACAGGAACACCTTCAGAGGCTCATGGGGAATGAGACTCCAAGATCAGGCAACCAGGTAATGATCACAGGTGGTTTAAATAGGGAGGGTTGCCTGATCATCCAATCAATTAAAAGCAACAGGTACTGAAGGTTTCATAAGGGCTGCACATGCGCAGACCCTCAGGATGGCGGACGGCCACAGTTCCTGAACACAGAAGAAATGGCACTCACAGTCCGGTGAGTTACAGATACCCTCTTGAGTGGTTAACGGTATAAAGGAATGGGAGACATGGAGTATGTCAATGCGGGAATATATCTGATACGGAGCTGAGTAATGGGTGTAGTCTCGCGCAGTGGAATTTTTGAGGCGCCAGGCGTCATGCAAGGAATGTTGTTGCAACAAGGCAGGCAGTCCTTAGAAAGAGGCGTAGAGAATTCACGGGGGGGGGAGAGGGAGGAGTTATCATCGTGTGGGTCTAAGACCACATTAAAAACACCACCTAATATGACCTTGGGCCAGTCGCTCAATGTGTCAGAACAGCGTGAAGAAAAACTGACCCTGATCCTGATTTGGGGCATAAATCGAGACCAGTGTGACCAGGCACGAGTGGACTTTGCCCATAATTAAAAGAAAGGGACCCTCTGGGTCAGAGTATGTGGAGAAGTGTTGAGAGAGGACCTTGAGAAAAATGGACAGACAAGGGGCATCTGCACCATGCATTACGTATAAAAGTTATCCATATCCTACCACTTTAAATGTCTTTAAAACTACTTCTACAAACGATCCTCAGCCAGAACCAGTGTTGGTTCCAGGAACTTCCAAAACAATGTAACTCAGTCTTTTATACAAACATTGCCACCTATGATAATCAAAACTGTGTAAGGTTCATCTCTGAACTGGAGACCTGCTACTCATGAGACTACTCATGCAAATAGAAGAACTTTCAGCTTAGCTTATAGTTATGAACCTATGACCTAGGAACTTTGATTCCAGAATCAGTAAAATTGTCAATACTGCTCTTTGTTTATAATTATAAACCTGTAGGTTGCTATCCTCTTCCTTTAGGTGACCTAAATTTCCTGTGCCAATTATGTGAATGCCTGTGCCATTTGTGAACAGACTTTCTCTTCAGTGCGTCTGCTTAATTTTCTCTTATAAATCCACAACCTTGATAGTCCATCACCATGGATTTCTATTGCTGAAGTGGTTTCTGAGGCATTCAAATTACTTCAGTAAGTTTTTGGAACAATGCTTCCATAGTTTTGCATATTTACTGAATATACATCTCGCTTATAGCAGAGGATGGGTATAATAATAATCAACACAGTTCCACTTCCCAAAGCCCATTTTTCATAAGTTACAGATATCATCCATTACCACTTCTATTCCTGACAAAGTTAGTGTCTTATAAATGAACCAAGAGCTGCTTCATTCTCCATTCCAAGAAGCTACCATTGAGGAGATAAGGAATGGTTGTCCACAGTGAACACAAAATTAAAGATTCCCTATACAAAATGGTTTCAAAGTTTATTGGGCCCTTTGAGATTTTAACGCAAATAAACCTGGTGACTTTTTGTCCTTCTGGGTTAAGAAGTTCATTAAATATCACACGGACATATGCGAGCAACAATTAGTTCTCACTATTACATTATAATGAACGTGTCCTTGTGTCCCCAGAGATTCAGACTTTGCATCTCCCCTCATTCACAAACATGTCTGCATGACTAAAGTCCCACCGTTTAGGAGCACCCAATGATTGTTGAATACGTGTTCAGACTTTCTTTGGCTTGTGACAAAAATGCTGATTTAGCATTTGTGTTGTTAAAGCGTTATTCTTTCCTACCTTCTGATACTCATATAGCTTGTTATTCACCTTCTTAAATCATTTCCATGTGGCAAGCTCAGATAGGAAATAATCAAACTTGAATCATGCTTTTAATTAAATATACCTTTTATTTTTTTTCTAGTTTTTTTCTTAATCTATTTTTCGGTCTAGCCTCAGTTACGGCTTAGATACAAGAATGAGGGTACTTCAGGACTAGCTTTAATGCATGTAGCACTTTTGTGTGTTTGAAGACTTGTTTTATATTGTGCAAGGTGTGCAGAGCTTGCACTTCTCCGAAATACAACTGGAGGGCATAAAAAACATCCTATTAAACGTGTAAGCATAGGTCTTATCTCCTTAGTCATTATAATTTTTGGTCCTCTGCAAATGCTGACATCATACTATGCAAATGCAAGCTCTTGCCCAACTTTAAACTGGCACCCAGTTACTTTGTGCTTTATAAATGAGGACCATAGAATTTAGCCGCGATAGAGTGACAATCTCAGCCTCGTGCGAGTAAACCAAAGATTTCATTGCTAGCAAAAATATTTATTAATATCACTCTTTGGCAAGTAATCCCATTGAAATATATTGCAGTCATTGTTTTCTCTTTGAAACGCCTGGTAAATAAGACTTCATCTTGTACTCAATTTAATAGCAAATATAAATACAATGTCAATGATCTCAAATACTGTGAAGGTATTGGGAGTCACATGTATATTTGTCAATATTATTAGTTGTTCTTTTATGTAAGCCATTTTACATTTTAAGTTTAAAAAAATGTAACTGCAAACATTTTGAATGTGTTTTGTCCATTCTACTCCTAAAAACTGTTTCCATTATAAACAAACACTTTAAATGGTTATGATACTATGATTAAATGAGATAAATTGTTAAGCCACTGTGTCACTGTTTCTGAGAAATTTATTTTTCAGCTAAGCAATTAGGGCTACATTTTCAGAATAAAAAGTGATATTAGCAGGAAGTAAAGTGCATAGCATAAAACAGCATGAAATCGTTAAACCTGAGCCCAACAACATTTATTTGCAGAGTGCGACTAAAATATTTATAAAATGGAGAAATGTAGCTGAATACCTTTTATTCCTGCAAGAAAGGATAATAGCCAGAAGAAGCCTGCTGGCACATACTGCCTGCTGGTGGATGCTCTGTTTGTTCTGTATAACAGATCTCTTTCAACTAAATGTCACATATAGGAGCTGCAATTTAAAAAAAAAAAAAAACATTTCAAAATGTTGTCAGTTGGAGCAGGGTACTGAGGGCACTGTGAGTTGTAATACCTGAAAAGATTTGGATCTATTTCTATAAAGTTTTGTGAGTGACGGTGTTCTACAAAAAATGTCATAGCGTTAGCATAGTTACAAATGTGTCAGCCAAAAGCCGACATTCTCACTGTCCTCAATTTGAAATGCTTTCACGCAACTTTTTTTTTGTATGTCACAGCTTTAAATGTTCATATATTGTTTAAAAATCATAGTAATTTTTTCCCTACTGGGCAATTTATATTTCTTCTGTAGTGTCACAGTTAAGACATGTAGAGTAAAAAAGAAACACTTTTGTTCTGGATATTTTAATACTTTCACTGCCATCACCATAGAAGTCATGGTGACTGATGACTCACAGTTTACAGGCTGCTACAAAAAAATCCAAATCTGCTGTGCAGTGAAAGCATCTCTGTTCTCGATAGTTAAAGAATTCAGTGATATTGAAGAAACCTAGCTTAAATGCAGTGAGGCACCAGGCAATATTAGGACACTTCCACATCTCCTAAGAACAACAGTCTCAGAGATTTCAAGGACCATATTGCAGCTAGAGCTACTTCATAGTCTCAGAACTCATCATCGCATAGTTCTCCATGGATCAAGCACAGACTCTAGGAGGTAAATGTATTAAACTCTGCTTTCATCAAATCACCAATTTTCGGTGATTATGCCATATGCCATAGTTAAAACTCCAGTTTAAGTAAAGGCAAAACCCACAGATATTGCCTTTAATAAAGATGAAAAATCTGCGATTTGACGAACTCAGAGTTTAATTATTGATAAGATCTTCACATCTCTACCTTGTGTTAAAGCATGAGTTAATAATCAGTAGTTAAGTTGTCCCCCATTTGGAGATTTAAGGAAAAAAAGTGAAAAGCAAAAAATAAAATATAGAGTGTTATGTAAACTTTATTATGAAACATAAAACTTGACTGCATGATCAATAGAGTACACATATTTGATATTTATATAACTGCAGTAAATTAAATATTATAATTATTGAGCCTAAACAATTGTGAAAATGAGAAAAGCACAGAACTATGGTTCAGAGCAATTGTTTTTCTATTTTTATTAATGTTTCTCTAGATAATGCAAATAGAATAAATAAATATGTGTTTAGAAAGCCCTGTTGTTTTTGTATTTTTGACAAATACAAAACCATCTAAGGCCAACTACTTGAGCTCCATTTATGTTGAAAAATTAGTTATTCAAATTGCTTCAAAGGCTGGAGATTACATATTTATAGGCATTTAAAAGGTTGGCCTATGAGCAACTCGTGCTCTTGTAAAACTACAAAACATGGAGCCTATGCTTCCAATTGGATACCTTTTACACCAATGCATTTATGAAGTTCAATCTACCAACGTAAAAATAATATTAAATACTAGAAATAAATCTGAAAAGTAATGTTTGGTTGCACCCTAGTAGTACAAGTAATTTACAATACGTTAGCTGAATTGGTTGGTGATGGCCACCAAGACACCAAAAATTTATTGCAAATAGTATAAAAAGCAAAATTGCTAAAATTTTCAAATTAGTATAATAAGATGACCAAACAGATAAATAATGCTGCTTTATAATAAAGCAATATTGTATGAGGTGTAAAAAGTTTTCAGATTATGAAAATGAAAAGAAATTATGAGATAATCACATTTAATCACATTAAATCAATAACAAATAAAATGTTGGCAAATGAAGAAGAAAATAAGCATAACACATGGGGCCTGATTCATTAGGGCACACATTCTGAGCAACACCCGTGCTCAGTATTAAATGCACCGAATTAGGCTTTTCGTGCACATGAATTCATAAAAGCACAGATCTCAAAATCCATGCCTTGTTGAATTTGGGTGAAGGACACTGCAGGTATCGGGGTGGGGGGTGGGGGCAATGCGTGAAGTCCCTCAGATTTCAGGAAAACCAGCAATAGGCAAACCATCCGCGGATGGTGACACTATGGTGGGGCGACATGCAGCTGGTGGCCCCCCTGCCATAATGTTAACCAATACCAGGCTGTTTAGCACAGGGCTGAATTCCCTAGGGAGAAAGGTCTGCAAAAAAAAGTGTGCCCCCCCCACCCCTCTTGGGGTATCCAGCCCTATGCTGAAAGCACAAGGGCTCTTACAACATCCCTGGGGTGGTGGGTGTAAAGAGAAAAAAATAAACATATGGTATAAGCACCATTTTACTTGTGGAACAACAAATCCCAGTCAGCATGGGCTGCCATTAGCAGTCTGGGCATGCTGGTGCTTGGAAAACTACAAACACCAACATACCAATGGCAGCCAGGTCATGCTTGCACTTGAAGAACCACAAGTGCCAGCATGTCCTGACACCAAGGGCCCCCTGAGCCATGTAGTCCCACAAAGTATAAGTTTAATAAACCACACAATCCTTGCTACAACCACATTAAACCAGGCACCTCTTTAAAACCATATATATATATATATATAAACTGTTAATCCAATAATACTTGACACCAACCACAAAAATCATAATTTTCCACGGGTCCTGTTGGTGTCCAAAAAAATATTCCGAATGTTCTTGAAAATAATCTTCTTGTCTTCAGTCTTAAAGACCCCAAAATAAACCAAAAGATCTGGTATGGCAAAATTAAAAACAGTAAGAACGATTGTACTTTGATCTTCTATGGAAAACTAACATGTGCAGAATGAAATACTAACAGGTATGAGGTCTATTTATACAGTTGGGAGTTTTCAAGTGCTGTGATGGGGAACCCCCACTGTTTAAATAGACCTCGTGCAACAGCATCCGATTCATCAACGAGCATAAATGACACTTACAACATGCTACAATTTCAGGGAGGGGGGCCGGGGGGATGATTATATGTAGGCAATGCACAGTAAAGGCTTTGCTCTGCAGATATATCTTATTCAAATTCAAGCGCATGCAGAAGTATGCTTCTTTTCATATGTTAAGCCTGCCCCTGATCAGAGTGTAGTTTAACTCATGAATGATAGTCATGAACAAACACATCATTCACAACCGATCCATCTAATGGGAGAATGAACTATTCACCTGCATACACCTGCACACACTCATGTCATTATGCATTGCATAATAATACCCACAGAGGGAGATTACTATGGTGTCATTTTGTCAAATAAGATGTTTTTGTGCTCATTGATAATGTCAATATTGACTTACATTATAGAGGCTTATTCCCTGAAAGAGGTTTATGCTTTATTTTGTATTTTAGAAGCACTGCACTATAGTGTGAATATTTAAAATTGTCTGTTTTATAAAATGGTGTTCATACATTCTTAATATAGTAAGACAACAACAGCCGCTGTCTGCTCCAAAACCAGCAACTGGTCCACCGTCGCCACCCAGGGAGCGTGTCTTCAGGCCATCTGTCAGCCTCTTTGGTATGTCTGATGCAGAGGTGGCCCATCGCTATCGGCTACCAGCTCATATCATCATGGACACCCTGAGCATTGTGCAGAGTGATCTAGAGCCAATGCGCATCATCCCAACAGCAATACTGCCATTTGTAAAACTGTTGGCGGCATTGCATTTCTGTGGCTCTGGTGTTTTCTAGACTATAGTGGGTGTTGCATCATAAATTTCCCAATCCAACTTCAAGTCGGGTGCTGAAGATTGTGCTGAGGGCTTTCCTGTCATGCATCTGGCAACTCGTTAATCTGCCACTTGATGAGGAGTCCCTTGTGCCCACAATGTAGCAGTTGGCCACCATAGCTGGCTTTCAGCACGTTATAAGGACAGTAGATGGTACACATGTAGACCAGGTCCCGTCGGGTGGAAATTCTTCTATATTTTGCAATAGAAAGCATTTCCACTCGATTAATACCCAAGCTATAAGTGATGTATCTCTCAGGATTCGAGACTTGGTTGCTAGATAGCTGGGTGCACCCATGTCCCCTTTGTCTCCAGGCAATCAGGGACGTGGTGCAGATTACAACAGAGGCAAGAAGGTGAATGGCCACATGATGATGCGTGGTACTATTTTCTATCAAATTATTTACCAATAACCCTTTGAACTCCTAAATACATTGGTATACACTATAGTCAGAAATGGTAGGTCTACCAACTTTTTAAAATATTAAGACTCTTTACATTATGGTATACATGTAGATTCAATTATCAAATATTGTACCATTACAATGGCACCATCATGTTAAAGAACAACTCCTTGATTGGTTATAGGTTTCGTTACTCATTACTAATATTCTTTTTTCTTTCTTGTTTCTCTTTATAGGAGACAATGTGTACCCTTTCTGTTCTTGGCTCCTCACTCACATTTTAAATCCACACATGGAGCAAGAAGTTGCATTCAGTATGGCACATACATCCACTAGATCGGTTAGCGAGTGGGCTTTTGACCTTTTAAAGGCCATATTCCACTGCCTTGAGTGGTCTGGTGGTGCTCTTATGTATGCACCCAGTATTGTATGCAATATAATTGCTCTGTGTGTGGGATTCCATAATATCGCCATCTGTAGTGGGGTGGAAGAGGCCGAGGTTGATGGCCAGGAGGTGGATGACGTTGACATTAGCCCTCCAGATTCTCAAGATTATTCTGGTTATAAGGAATATGTGTGTGTTTTATGTAAGTACTGTAAATGTATGACCTGCCAGAGCCTGGCAAGAAGTGATGTAATTGGCTAGGCGTGCTGAGAAGTTCCTGTTCTTTGTTCTGCATTCTAGTTATATATGTCATGCTGAGTAAATATGTTATATTTCACTCCTGAGAGTTGCCACTCAAGTCTTTTAACACCCACATCTAACTAGTGTCAGAAATTGACAGATATGGTTCAAGGTCTCCATAGCATTAACCCTCTCATATTTGATGAAAACATCGCTGACAACTGGCTCTAGTTCAGGAAGGAATGGAAAGTATACTGCATCGCTGGGCTGTCTGAGAAGTCAAAAAAGGTATAAGCATATATTTTACTAAATTTGGCTGGTGTAGAGGCAGTAGATAAAGTGGACACATTTGTCTTTGAGGAAGGGGAGGATAATGAGGACCTCGAAAAGCTTCTAAAAAAATTTGAGGAGATATGTCTACCCATAGAGAATGTAATAATGAACAGACATATATTTAATACCACAATCCAAAACAGTGATAAAACTGTGCAATCATATGTGTCAACATTAAAGCTACTAGTAAAGAAATGTGATTTTAGCGCCATCACCAACAAACTAATCAGAGATCAAAATTGTTTGTGGTATTCATAATGATACTATATGCACAGAGTTGTTGAGAGAAAATAATTTGACTTTCCCATCTGCTTACTTAATGAACAGTCTGAGAGGAGTACAAGGGAACTGAGGAAGGAGGCAGAATTATGTAGTATACAGCACAGACTACCACAATGCATGCAATACCAAAACTGGGGCAGGCACCACCCACCAGAGCGGCAAAAATGCCTCCCTTTAATAAATGCTGTAACTCCTGTAATAAATGGAACCACTTTACAAAATGCTAGAGATCCAAAAATACAATTGCAACTAGCACATCACGTGAAACCCTGAGGGAAAGGCAGTCACGTAGAGTCAATAATATGGAGACCGAGTCTGTATCTGAACCTGCCAGTGCAATATATTGTGAGAGTGTAGATCTGGTCACTGGAATGGGATAAATCTTTTTCTAGACATCAGAAATTGCAAGTTAGTCCATAGAAACAACTGTTCCATGATATGAACTGTTAACTGCCGTACAAGGTAGCAGGTCAACCAGATTTGAGCCATGAATGTAGATAGTGATTAATGATACAGTCTATAGCAGCACAGATTCTAGGTTTGGTGCAATGCCAGTTGTGGAGATGTGATGGACATAGAACAAGCAGAGTCCAGATGAAGCTGCAAATTTCGATGGTGAAAAACACAGGTAAGTTGCAAACAGCAGACAGCGGACACCATAAACCTGAGGCTGGGAAGTGGAATTGCAGGCGAAAGGCAGAGTCAAATACCAACCAAATGGTTGTTCCAGGCAGCAATAAGTGTAGTTGGGATCACTGGCAAAAGGGTCAATCCAGGCAGCGATATGCATAGTTAGACTCACAGGCAGAGGGTCAATCCAGGCAGCAATCAAGGATGGTCAGGACACAGGCAAAGGTCAAACTGAAGTAACAAACAGGAGCAGGTTATTCAAAAGGATAGCAGGCAAAGAGCAGCAGACAGGAACAAACAACATATTGCAAGGAACAATGACTGAGGCATCTATACAAAGCAGTGGAACAGGTGCAGGCACTAATCAGGGAAGGAGATTAACTCTTGCAAGCGATGTAAAATGTTCAAGGGCAAGGGAGCAGCAACTCTAATGGTATTAAGGTACTGCAACTAAATGCAAGATAAAGGCAGAATCCTAATAGGAAACATACTGAAAATAAAAATTGACACTGGTGCCAAATACAATGTCATGTCAAAGACTCTCCTACACAGAACAAACCCGCTCGCACTAATTAATCAGACAGATTCAGTAAACCTTTTGGCGTATGGAGGTCAAATCACTAACACTATGGGCACAGCCACACTAGAGTTGGCATGTTACAGTTTCCCATCATAGATCATGACATCAGACAACTTCTAGGACTGCCTAATAGCATTAAACTTGGCTTTGATATACCTGAGAGCCGAAATCCACATGGTATTGCCAGAGACTCCAGAACTAATGGAATTCAAAGATCTGTTAGACTCTGATACTATTGGTAAATTTACCACATGCGACTGGATGAGTCAATTGTCCCCACAGTCTGTGCACCCTGACGTACCCCCAATACCATGAAGGACAAAGTGATTGCTGAACTAGACAACATGACAAGACTTGGTGTAATTACCCCTATAGAGGAAGCAACACAATAGTTCTAAGCCGTGGTAGCTACAGTAAAAAAAACAGGTCAGTCAGACTATGCATAAATCCTATGCACCTAAAAAAAGCACTGCTGAGGCCTTGACATCAATTGATCCAGGTCTTGGAAAATTTTAGCTACATTAAAATCAATGCCCAAGGTATGACAGACCAACATCTTTACTAAATTTAAAAACTTGGAAATTATCATTCCTACTTTGCCACCTGTTTTTTAAGTATTCAAATTAAGTATTAGTACTGGGTAGCTGTCTGTTATTAGTCTTTGACCTCTAGGGCCAATGCATTTCTATCTAAGTATGTTTGCACAAGTGTTTGAAAAATATTTTTTATTGTATACTTTGCAACATTATTATCTTTGAACATTTCACACAGGTGGCAAGACTTTGAGTATCAAATGAAAGACAAAATAAGAGAACAACGCAGGCATGCTATGGAGACAGGCAAGGACTGAGGTCCAAGGAGACAGCTACTTTGGACCTAAGTCCTCTGGATGGGCAGGATTGACACTGGAGGTAGCCCACCCCTAACATCACCACAATCCCGCAGAAGTAAATTTAAAACAAATAATAAATAAATAAACATGTAAATAAACAGGGAATATGTGACAACAGTGGATATGTGACATCAGGCCCAACGGGCGGTATGTGACAACAGGCAATATGTGACAGGCCCAACAGGGGATTTGTGACATTAGGGGATATGTGACAACAGGGGGTATGTGACAATATAATATACATGTGTGAATGGCCTGTGTGATTTAGCATAGGGTCAGTTGCTTTTCTACAACAAAACTACCAACTTTTTCAGTGGAGAATATACCCTGGTGCCACTGACAGGTAACTGTTTGACTATTTGTATTTTAAAGTCTGCTCAGATGTATGAACACTTGATGAAAGAATAGTGATAAGTAACAGATCTTATACAGACCCATTTGGCATTTGAGGCGCTAGGAGGTAACACTTGGCCATTTGAGGTGTTAGGAGGTTTACTGCTGCTGTAGTACATCCACTTACAGGTTTTATGCGCTGTGCATTCAGAGATGCTCTTCTGCATATCACCCATGGTTAATTGAGTTACTGTCTCCTCCTGTCAGCTGGAACCAAGCTGGCCATTCTCTTCTGACGTCTCTCATTAACAAGGCGCTTCCACCCACAGAACTACCGCTCGCTGAATGTTTTTGGTTTTGAGCACCATTCTCTGTAAACTCTAGAGACTATTGTGTGTATAAATTCCAAAAGATCAACAGTTTCCGAGGTACTGAAACAATCCTTATGGCACCAACAATAATTCCACAGTAACAGTCACTCAGACCACATTTCTTCTCCATTCTGGTGCTTGGTCTGAACAACAATTGCAGTTTTTGACTCATCCCCTGTGTGAGAAAGGAGATATAGTTTGTCTGGGTGATAATTTGTTTCCTTTCCTCACACTGTATATGGCAGCACAACCCTTCTCCCACTATCATCATATGTGCTTTTTACATATCATGCAATCTTGTTGAATTTGACCATGCGTATACCCGATTTATGGGCATTTTGTTTTGTTTTTCTTAAAAAGGACATTGCGTTCAGTTTGAGTCTCTTAATGCATCAGGCCCTTGATATTAAATGCAACCATAAAAATTGTGGTATACAATGTTCCATCAGTTAAAGAGATTGCATCTACATAATTTGCATTTCATGAACAAAAATATAATCCAAGGATCTACACTTATAGCAGAATAAATGTACTTTTCTATAATTTGGTGGCAATTCATGTTTGCTGATATTCTAGCCTAGGTACAAAAATTTAAAAAATATTTTGTGTCAATGCATTAAAGAAATGTGTGTATCTTAGTGTTTTATAAAATACATGAGCTACAGTTTTAATTGAATTTGTCTTACTTATAGTTGTAAAGTTCATCTTTACCAACAATAGCAATAATTAAGGCTAATGAATATATCACACATAATAAAATTCTGTAGCAATTATGATTAGAGAAAAGCATTTAAAGCATTTAAAGAAAGCCACTGTAAGACAAATGTATTACTTTGTTCAGAAATTACTATTTGAAAAGTAATATATCTTTTCAGAATAATACTATTTATAAACATAGGAATGCCTGTTTAATTTTTGCAGTTATGTTTTTAGATTAATTTGCTTCAATTTATGGGAAAACAAGGCACTTCTCATATCGGATCATTGCCTATACATGATACAAAATTGCTCCTATATTATGAAAACTGTGATAATGATTAATATATAGTATTATGTTTTCATTTTTTTCTTACTTTTCCATATAATAGCTTTTAACAATAGAGAAAACAAATAACAACATGTTAGAAATGTAAATTTATAGATTGGGTATATTAATATCAATCACTGCTTGCAAGCATAAATGAAATATTTTGAAATAACCAGACCATTTTATTCTGTTTAATATTCAGCCATCCATATGAAATACATGCATTATTTAGTTGCTATTATTCTAATACTTTTCTGTTGATTTAAAGACTTAACAATAATGTAAAAGATCTAATAATCAAGCTCAATCAAATGAAAAAGAACATTATCAATATAAATTATTTAAAAGCCTTTGTCATGCATCAAAATAGACTCAACAAAATTATATGACTTTTTTGCCTTCATTTTGAGTAGTTTAACATTTCAGAGATTCATCCCTCACTTCACTTACATTGGATCTATCTCTAAATTTGTTTTCTCAAAGTCGAAATTGACATTCTTTCTTTTTTCAGAAATTTGAACTATATAGAAATAAAAAGTTGTCTGTGGTCTCCATGTGCATGAACATAGGCCCAGATCAAGGTGATTGCTTAGTAAGATGCTTAGCTATGAATAGATATTTAAATTTGACCAATTATATGTGTGTGCGTGTGTGTGTGTGTGTGTGTGTGTGTGTGTGTGTTAGGAAATCTAGACTGTAAGTTCTAAAGGGGCAGGGACTGATGTAAGTGAGTTCTCTGTACAGCGCTACGGAATTAGTGGCTCTATATAAATAGCGGATGGAGATGAATGAATATATATATATATATATATATATATATATATATATATATATATAGTGAAAGTGCATGGAAAAGAGTTAGTAAAAGTATGATCTAATGTTTTGGTGGTGTTAAACTAGGACTTGAATATTTTGCCAGTGCACCCCATGCACTAGAGAAGCACAGTAAACAAATTCGGCATGCAAAGTGTTCATATTTGTGGAAAGTCTAACTGTCCTTGGGCTTAGTGCAGCTCAATTGTAGGGATGACAGGCTGTCCTTTATTTAACTATCTTACCATGTACTGCATATTCATATATTTATGCCTGTCAGCATAAATAGAACAATTTAAGATCAGGTTAACTGTTTAAACAGTTAACCTGCGTTGTCCGGACATTGCCACTTTAAATTGACATTCATTCAGGTCGCACTGACGTCAGACACTACTGCCGTAGAGCTAGCCAGTCGGAAGGAGGTCCTGTCAGCCTTCTGCTGCCATCGGATATCAGTCATTTTTCAGGTAAGTCTGTCAATTTTGCTGTCGTTTTTTCATTAAATCATTTTTTGATTGTAGGTCTAATGGGTATCGGATATATCGGCATCTTCGAGCCGTACCCAACCCGTTAGAAGACACTATTCTTACACTTATTTATTTCATACTGGTCATTCGTGAAGAACTATGATAATAAGGATGAGAGGAGGGATCAAAAGTGGCCTAAGGCATAAAAAACATTATCTCTGGGTCTCAGTAGACAGACAATTGCATTACATATTAGGGAACTCATGAAGTGTGCACAATGTGTAGAGAAAGGAGCAAATGGAGTACTCTTATTTGCAATGCACCCCAGTATCTCACAATCGTTGGTTTGGAATGTCTACATGAAGTAGGAGAACGTCATTAAGCTGCCAGATCTTTTTTTGGACCTTTATTCTTTTCTTACCGACAAGTGACACTTTTATTAAAGATTCAACACACCACGATTACAAAGTTGGAGGAGAAAAGATGGCAGTTTGAAGTGATAATACGCTGAGCTGCTGAGCTTCCAGGGCCTATTATAATGAAACAATTTATTCCCAGACAATTATTTGTAGCTGTTGAGATCTGCAAAGTGAATTAGGAAATTGAACATGGTATTATTATTATTATTATTATTATTATTATTATTATTATTATCTTTTATTTGTAACACACCACAAAGGTTTCTCTATATACGTGGTTAGAACATATTACAAAAGTAACCAAATTATAAAATTCAAACAACAAATTCACATATTTATGAATGGAAAACACTCAGAGAGATGTCCTTAAGAGCTTACATTCTAGAGGGGATGAGCAGACACAGAGAGTTTGGAGGAGGGTTTGAATGAAATGATGAGTTATTATATTTATATTTTTTGCAGTATGTACAAATAATGGAAAACCCCTCAAACTGTTTTGGAAAGCTTTAAATTATAATATTGTGACACACAATTAGCAAAGCAAGCAGAAATAGCTTTAGTTAGATGGCTAAATAGTTATTTTGATGCCCATTTATATTGTGTACTGGGTCCCGTCATAATAAAGAATGTGCTGCCCATTTAAATACAGTTTAAGAAATCAAGAGAAAGCAAAATGATTAAACTGATACCAAGTTTGTTTTTTATAGAAGGAGAATGAATTACATGTATTTATAAAGAACTATATTATTACATTTTCAAACTCAAAGCTCTACTACACATCATCATTACTAGAGGGACAATCTGGAGATATGAAATATTTTTTTAAATGACTACTAACTACCTTGATAATTATAGTGAATTAGGTTAATTAAGTTTTGCACTGCATTGCAGAAAAACAAATAAAAACAAATATCCATAACCAAAACGCTTTTACCTGTGTTTTAAAACAGACTCCTTTTTAATGTAAGGTTTGATCACTGCAGTTAATTATATAAGAAATAGGGAGAAGAAATAAAAAAAACGTATGGTAGTAATGATGATGGCACAGTGACAACATAGTTGGATTTACTGTTCCTGAATGTAGATTCTACCAAACATTGTGATTCTGTCCATTCTATGCTCATAATACACATCCCACTTCAAGCTAATGGCTGTCAATGCCAGTTAACATTCACAATTAATCTTTAGCACAATGTTTATGTCAATAAATTGCTTCTTATGGGATGTTGTTTATTTATTTATTGGTTGGACTTTATAACTTCTTACTATTATTGTAGTTGGATTGAAGGGCACCACGGTGCTCCGCCAGTGCCGGACAGTGCTGAAAACAGGGCATACATGAAAAAGGGACATACATGGTAGACAAAATAAATAAAGATAGTGAGAAAGCTTACAATCTAATAAGAAAATGGCACCGCTGCAAACAAGAGGCGTAGGAGGAATCAGATTTGAGATTGGAACAGTTGCGACGGCGTACCATTGTGAGTAGTATAGGTTGGAGTAGGATAAGCTCTAACAAAAAAATTGGTTTTCAGAGAGCATTTACAGTTTTGAAGGCTGTGGGAGAGTCTAATAATACATGGCAGGGAAGTCTACACGCGTGGAGTGGGAGTGAAGGGTGATGACTAGACCAAAATGCAAGTCAGAGTAAATCTAAAAAGGCATGAGGTTGAGTATTTTGAGATGAGAACTAAAATGTATGTAGGGTCAGGTTGTTGAGGGCTTTGCGGGTAAGGGTGTGTAATTTTAATCAAATTCTGGAGGACAATGTGAGTCAATGTAGGGATTTTCAGAGTGGTGCATTGGATGTGGAGCAGCCAAGAGAGGAAATTCAGTCTTGTCATGGAATTTCAGATGCACTAAAGTGGAGATAGAGGGATGAGAGGAATTCTGGACAGTAGGAGATAGATATAACTAAAAAACTAGACCATTGCAATGGCTCCGTAGTGTACAATGCGCTTTAATCAAGCTTGCTAACTTAAAAAGTAACAGAAGAGAAAATCTCAATCTTAAATTAATAAATAAGTCTAGTCAATCTATTATTAGAATCTGTTTTGCAATAACACTTTGTTCCCCAATTCAACATAATTTACTGCACAGAAATTAAATTGTCAGTTCACTCACTAGGACATTTATCAAACAATATGGAAATTACATATTCAATAGCATTTAAGAAATGAATATTACCAACTCTAAAGAATTGTATTTTTTATTTGTATGGCTCAATATGCTACAACATTTTTTTTTATTTCACAGAGAACAATGAATTTTGATAGTTTATGCCTTAACTGCTATTACTACTAATAGGTTCCTTATTTCTATACTATAAATGGTGAGCTTTTGAAGAATGATTATTGGCTCATTCTGACATCTGGGAGGTGGGGGGGGTATAACATCTTTCATTTAAAGTATAATTGATAACTAGTGCCATCATTCTTCATACAAAGAGCTGTTGGAATTATTAATGTCAAAATATAGAATGAATAGCAGCTATTACAGTTAAGACACTTATTGTATTTCTTACATAAATGGTGTTGTCATTTCTGAGTAATTTTCTTATTCAGAATTGGGAAAAAATCTAATTTAACCAGTAATACAATTACCCAAAAATTCCAAACTTTGAGAGCTATAGTACATTAGGTGAGAGACTATTTTTAATCATATACTAAAATTTTGTACTGGTATATTAAGTAGAGATGAGCGCACTCGGATTTCTGAAATCCGAGCCCACCCGAACGTTGCCGATCGTAGTCGGATCCGAGACAGATCCGGGTATTGGCGCCAAATTCAAATCTGAAACTGAGGCTCTGACTCATAATCCCGTTGTCGGATCTCGCGATACTCGGATCCTATAAATTCCCCGCTAGTCGCCGTTATCTTCACTCGGGCATTGATCAGGGTAGAGGGAGGGTGTGTTAGGTGGTCCTCTGTCCTGCTATATCTCGTGCTGTTCAGTTAAGTTCTGTGCTGTTCAGTTAAGTTCTGTGCTGTGCTGTGCTGTGCTCAGTCCAGTGGTGCTGTGTCCTGTTCTCTGTCCTTCTGAGGTCAGTGGTGCTGCTGGGTACTGTGCTGTGTCCTGTTCAGTCCAGTGGTGCTGTGTCCTGTGCTCTGTGTTTCTAAGGGCATAGTTATTTCTCCAATATTCCCAAGTGTTTAAAAAAATAAAAAAAAGTTATTTAAAAAAATACAAAAAACGAATTACATTTTTTTTTAATTACAACAAAATTTGCACAACCAATCCTGCAGTATAAGCCCATTGGTACTGCAATATTACCAAGTTCACACATTCAGCAGTAAAAGTCCAGTGGTTCTGCAATATTACAAAGTTCACACATTCTGCAGTATCAGTCCAGTGGTGTTGTGTCCTGTGCTTTGTCCTGCTGAGTTCAGTAGTGCTGCTGGGTCCTGTGCTGTGTCCTGTTCAGTCCAATGGTGCTGTGTCCTGTGCTCTTTGCTTCTAAGGGCATAATTATTTCCCCATTATTCCCAAGTTTTTAAAAAATAAAAAAAAAGTTATAAAAAAAATGAAAATAAAAAAAATAATTATAACCAAATTTGCAAAACCAATCCAGCAGTATATAAGCCCATTGGTACTGCAATATTACCAAGTTCACACATTCAGCAGTAAAAATCCAGTGGTACTGCTATTACAAAGTTCACTGATTCAGCAGTGTATAAGTCCAGTGGTACTGCTATTACAAAGTTCACTGATTCAGCAGTATAAGTCCAGTGGTACTGCTTTTACAAAGTTCACTGATTCAGCAGTGTATAAGTCCAGTGGTACTGCTATTACAAAGTTCCCTGATTCAGCAGTGTATAAGTCCAGTGGTACTGCTATTACAAAGTTCACTGATTCAGCAGTATAAGTCCAGTGGTACTGCTATTACAAAGTTCACTGATTCAGCAGTGTATAAGTCCAGTGGTACTGCTATTACAAAGTTCACTGATTCAGCAGTATAAGTCCAGTGGTACTGCTATTACAAAGTTCACTGATTCAGCAGTATAAGTCCAGTGCTACTCTCCTGTGCCGCATATAATTTTTAAAGGCTTTGCCGAGTGTGTGTGGCTTAGGGGTACGCTCTCTTGTGCTACATATAATGGAAAACCAAAATTTGGAGGATAAAGTAGGGAAAGATCAAGACCCACTTCCTCCTAATGCTGAAGCTGCTGCCACTAGTCATGACATAGACGATGAAATGCCATCAACGTCGTCTGGCAAGCCCGATGCCCAATCTCCTAGTACAGGGCATGTAAAATCCAAAAAGCCCAAGTTCTCAAAAAATAGCAAAAAGAGAAACTTAAAATCATCTGAGGAGAAACGTAAAGTTGGCAATATGCCATTTACGACATGTAGTGGCAAGGAACGGCTTAGGCCGTGGCCCGTGTTCATGACTAGTGGTCCAGCTTCACCCAAGGATCTAAGCCCTCCTCCTCCCCCCCCTACAAAAAATTTAAGAGAGTTATGCTGTCAGCAACAACAACAAAACAGCAAAGAACTCTGCCTTCTAAACAGATGACATTACAAATCCCCAAGGCGAGTCCAAGGGTGTTGTTGGTTGTGAAGCCTGACCTTCCCATCACTGTACGGGAAGAGGTGACTCCATCCAGCATTTGCAGCACGCCCTCTGCATATGCTGGAAGGATCACCCACAGTCCAGTTACAGATTTGGCTAATGAAGGTGTGAATGTTGTACACCGGGAGGAGGATATTGATGTAGCTGGCGCTGAGGAGGATGTTGATGATTATGATGCAGACAGATACCAAATTGCCTTTCTCAATTTCTATTTATATTCTAGATTATATAACAGCTGAAAAGTTTTCTGTTTTACTCCTAGTGGAGAGGGGATCTGATGCAGACAGATACCAAACTGCCTTTGTCCATTTCTTTGTATATTTGAATTTTTAGTTCTACAGTCTATGCAGGCTGCTTTATTTATATTCAACTACAAGTGTAGGGCGGGGAAGGGGGGGGCATAGATAGCCACCAAAGTAAAGTGGTCCATTTAATTTCACTTTCTAGCTCCACAGTCTGTGCAGCCTGCTTTTTTTTATCTTCAAAGTATTTATATTTACAAGCCTTGCAATCTAAATTAACTAGAGGTAGTGACGTGGTAGAACTCCAAAAGGCAGTTTGGAAGCCCCTGTACAAACTGGCTCTATTTTTTACCTGAGTTGTCCCCCCTCCAGTGTGTACTCGGAAAGAGTTTTTAGTGCAGCGGGGAACCTGGTCAGTGAGCGGAGAAGGAGGTTGCTTCCTCACAACGTTGAAAAAATGATGTTTCTAAAAATGAATAATCAATTCCTCAATGAAGTACAGCACTGCCCTCCAGACAGTACAGAGGGACCTGTGGTTGTGGAGTCTAGCGGGGACGAATTGATAATGTGTGATGAGGAGGAAGTACACACTGTAGGGGGAGAGGAATCAGAGGTTGAGGATGAGGACGACATCTTTCCTCAGTAGAGCCTGTTTAGTTTGTACAGGGAGAGATGAATTCTTTTATTGGTGTGGGGGCCCAAACAAACCAATCATTTCAGCCAAAGTTGTTTGGTAGGCCCTGTCGCTGAAATGATTGGTTTGTTAAAGTGTGCAAGTCCTATTTCAACAACATAAGGGTGGGTGGGAGGGCCCAAGGACAATGCCATCTTGCAACTATTTTTTTGGCATTATGTGACCATTCAACAGTCGTTTGCCATGTTCAAAAAGTAAAAGAAAATGCCAACAAATTCAATAAATTAAATCAAAAGTTAAATGCCCTGTCATTATTTAAAACAAGAGGTTTTGACGTGCTAGAATTAGTGTAGTGTTAAGATGTTATAAACACTACACATGGAACTTGGAGGAGGTATTGTGGCCCCGGTACCAAATTGGGTACCGGGGCCACTCCACTATGCAGTCCAGATAGAATGTCACTCACCGAACTGTGAGTGCCATTTCTCCTGTGTTCAGGAACCGTGGCCGTCCGCCATCCTGAGGGTCTGCGCATGTGCAGCCCTTATGAAACCTTCAGTACCTGTTGCTTTTAATTGATTGGATGATCAGGCAACCCTCCCTATTTAAAACACCTGTGATCATTACCTGGTTGCCTGATCTTGGAGTCTCATTCCCCATGAGCCTCTGAAGGTGTTTCTGTGTTTCCTCGTGTATTCAGCTCCAGCTGATTCCTGTCTACTACGATTGTGGTTTCCAGACCACTTCAACTCTCCTGTGTTCATCGTGTCTGCACTCAACTGATACCTATCTGCTACTGCTGCCGGATTCCAGTCCGCCTCAACTCTCCTGTGTTCAGCGTGTCTCCCCTCCGCTGCCTTCACTACTACTGCCGGATTCCAGACAGCCTCAACTCTCCCGTGTTCATCATGTTTCCAGTTTTACTTACTATTGCTTCCTGAGTATTGCTCCGTTGATTACCGGTTACCTTCCGTGCGCTGCACCAACCTGATTACCGCTTCCATCCTCCAGTGGTCTCTCCTCCTGCCGGCGTTCAGCCGTTTAGGTATCCCTGCACGTCTCCTTGACAGCCTGCTCTCCTGAACCGCGGTATGCATACTTTCCATTGACTTTGCTATTGTATTGCATATCCGTCTGGACTGTGTTGTGTTCATCTCCGGAGTATTCTATCTACTGAAGCTATTGTTACTATTGACTTTGTTTCCTATTACCTGGGTCGCTATAGTGACTTTGTATACTTCAAGCAGCGCTTGTCAGTTATTATTGTATTGGGGATATCATCGTGGGATCAAGTTCCGTGTGCCCCGTGTATCCTCTGCATTACATTCATCTCCTCGTGCCCCTCCTCACATATATATAGCAGTGGTACAACTTGCTGACGCAGACCACTGATTTCTGTTTCCCATTGGCACCAGTTTCAAGTATCCTCTCACATAAGCAGTGGTACAACTTGCTGTACGCAGACCACTGACTTCCCCGTTACCTACTTGCACCTGGAATCCATTCCTTCACTATAGACAGTGGTACAACTTGCTATACGCACACCACTGACTCTCACTACCTCCTCTCTACTCCTGGACATTCCTCCTCACTATAGCAGTGGTACAACTTGCTGTACGCAGACCACTGACTCTCCTCACGTTTCCTTGTCCATCTGGTTCCTCGTGTACATTCATCTAAGTCATTACCAGTTGCTGCTAGTCATAGACTTTCCTTGAGCGTTCTCTAACCATCTGCTTATTCTCCTGGTCCGTTGTCACCCTGCTACCAGAGGACCATAGTACCAGCTATATTACTCTGGTAAGAACATCATCTGGTGATATCCTGGGCAAGGACTCCTAGTGCCCGTGACAGTAAGATCAGGCCATGACAGACCCAGGATCGGAACCTACAGCTAAAGAGATGCTGCAGTATCTGGTTACCCGTATTGAACAACAGGATGTTCGCCAACAACAATTGCTGCAATGTTGCCAGGCGTTAGCCTCCCAAAGAACGTCTGCGCAAAATATCACAGCTACTGTTGATGCTCCTGTGCCTTCCTCCGTTTCCCCAGTGCCATCCCAGGTGTCTACTGCTTCAATGCTATACCTGGCTACTCCTTCAAAATATGATGGAGACCCCAAAACATGCAGGGGTTTTCTAAATCAATGCTCAGTTTATTTTGTGCTTCAACCTCACAATTTCTCTACTCATCGTTCCAGAGTGGCCTATCTCATTTCCTTGTTTTCCAGACAAGCTCTCGCATGGGCTTCCCCTCTGTGGGAAAGAAATGATCCATTATTACAAGATAGTGCCAAATTTATTTCCACATTTCGAAGTGTATTTGATGAACCTGGTCGTGTTATTTCCGCTGCATCCAGCATCCTCCGTATACGTCAGGGTTCTCGTACTGTAGCCCAGTACGTCATTCAATTTCGGATATTAGCCTCTGAACTTCAGTGGAACACTGAAGCTTTAATTGCCGCCTTCTGGCAGGGGCTTTCTGAGAAAATTAAAGATGCACTGACTACTCAAGAATTACCTACTTCTCTAGAAGATTTGATTTCTCTTTGCCATCGTGTAGACATGAGATTTCGTGAAAGAGAGTCTGAAAAAACAACTTCATTTAAAGCGCCTCTTCGCTCAAGTCCTCAAGTTCGCCAAGATTCATCTCCGGTGATACCGATGGAGATAGGTCGCTCCAAATTAACTTCAGAGGAGAGGGACTGAAGAGTAAAAAATAGACTTTGTATCTATTGTGCTGATTCTACTCATATGCTCAATTCATGCCCTAAAAAATCGGGAAATGCCAGGCCCTAACCAGTTCTGGAGAGGTGAAGTTAGGGTCCCTGAAGTCCTCTCCATGTTCTACGAAATTAAAAGTTTGTGCTTTTGATGTTACGGTTTCCTTTGCTACCAAATCTTTCATGTCCCAAGCACTTATTGACTCTGGAGCTGCAGGAAATTTTATTTCTAAATCCCTCGTGAATCAATGGTCCCTACCAGTGATTACCTTGAAAATACCTATTACTGTGACTGCTATCGATGGATCACGCATTATTAATGGTCTCATCACCCAGAGTACGTCTCCAGTAACCCTTCAAATTGGTGTATTACACCAGGAAGAAATTAAATTTTTAATTCTTCCTGTTACTACCAGTCCGATTGTATTAGGCCTTCCATGGCTTCAACGTCATTCTCCCCAGATTGACTGGCACACTCCTCAAGTTACGTCTTGGGGGCCTGAATGTCATCATCGTTGCCTCTCTCAAGTCGTTCCTCTCAAGATACAGCAATCCTCTATTTCACCTTGTTCACCGGGACTTCCTCCTCAGTATGCTTCTTTTGCCGATGTATTTGATAAAATTCAGTCTGAACGTCTTCCTCCTCATCGTTCGTGGGACTGTCCGATTGATCTTCAACCTGGCAAGACTCCTCCCAGGGGTCGTGTGTATCCACTTTCGTTACCTGAAACTCAAGCCACATCTGAGTACATCAAAGAGAATCTCCAGCGAGGATTTATTCGACCTTCTACCTCTCCCGCTGAAGCAGAGTTTTTCTTCGTAAAAAAGAAGGATGGGTCATTACGTCCTTGCATAGATTTCCGTGGACTTAACGCCATAATTATCAAAAATCGGTATCCCATCCCATTAGTTACTGAGTTATTTGATCGTATCAAGGGAGCCCGGATCTTTACCAAGTTGGATCTTCGTGGTGTTTATAATTTAATTTGAATCAGGTCCGGTGACGAATGGAAGACAGCTTTCAACACCAGAGACGGGCATTATGAATATTTAGTAATGCCCTTCGGGTTATGTAACGCCCCCGCTGTTTTCCAGGGTTTCATTAATGAGATCTTCCGGGACTTGTTATATGTTTGTGTCGTCGTCTATCTGGACGACATATTCATCTTTTCTCAGGACCTGCCTTCTCATCATCAACATGTGGCAGAGGTCCTTTCCAGACTCCGGAAAAATTCATTATTCTGCAAGTTAGAAAAATGTTCATTCGAGTTGCCCCAGATTCCATTTCGGGGAGATATTGTCTCCGGAGTTGGTCTTCAGATGGATCCAGAAAAGGTGAATGCTGTATTACATTGGCCTCAGCCAACTACTCTTCATGCAATTCAGTGTTTTTTAGGTTTTGCCAATTACTATAGATGCTTCATTCAAGATTTTTCCTAGATTGCATCTCCTATTGTGGCCCTAACTCGTAAAGGGGCCAATACTAAACAATGGTCCTCTGAGGCCCTTCAAGCCTTCCAGTTTCTCAAAGAGTCCTTCTCCTCCGCTCCTGTTCTTCGACAGCCTGATGTGACACTTCCCTTCTTCCTAGAGGTAGATGCCTCTAATGTTGGCTTAGGAGCCATTCTCTCCCAAAGATCGGAGCAACAAAAATTCCATCCTTGTGCCTTCTACTCTCGGGGTCTTCTGCCTGCGGAGAAGAATTACACCATCGGGGACAAGGAGTTGCTGGCTATAAAAGTAGCATTAGAGGAATGGAGATATTTGTTGGAGGGAGCTCGTCATCCTGTGACAATTTTTACTGATCATAAAAATTTATCATATTTACAGTCTGCTCAATGTTTGAATCCTCGTCAAGCAAGATGGTCTCTTTTCTTTTCTCGTTTTGAACTAATCATAACCTTCAAACCAGCTGCGAAAAATAAAAAAGCAGACGCCCTATCTCGAGCTTTTGTGACGTCCTCAGACGTTGAAGATGGTCCTAACCACTCTATATTAGACCCCAAATGTGTTTCTCTGGCTGCTTCTTCCACTAAGGTGCTACCATTTGGGAGAACCCTCGTGCCTCCTGCTCTTAGGAAGAAAATCCTTTTGTGGTTTCACTCTTTTCGTTTTTCTGGACATTCTGGTGAATGCAAGACTTTTGAAATTATTTCTCGAAGTTACTGGTGGCCTTCCATGAGGAGAGATGTCAAAGATTTTGTGGCTGCTTGTGAATTGTGTTCCCAGTTCAAGACTTCCCGCAGAACTCCAGCGGGTTTGCTTCAACCACTACCCATTCCTTCCAAGCCATGATCTTCCTCCTAGTAAAAAGTGCAATACTATTTGGGTAGTGGTGGATAGATTTTCGAAGATGGCACATTTCGTTCCTTTGACCGGTTTACCTTCTTCATCTACTCTGGCTGATTATTTCATCAAAGAAATCTTCCGTATTCATGGATGTCCTTCCGAGATTGTTTCAGATAGAGGAGTGCAATTCGTTTCCAGATTCTGGCGGGCCCTCTGTAAGACCTTGGGTATCCGATTATCACTCTCATCCTCCTACCATCCTCAATCAAACGGAGAAACCGAAAGGGTCAATCAAGATCTTGAGACTTTTATAAGGATGTTCTCTTCAGCCAACCAAGACAACTGGGTAGATTTGCTTCCATGGGCTGAATTCACTCATAACAACATGTATCATGAATCATCTTCTAAAACTCCATTCTTTGTGGTTTACGGTCACCATCCGTCTTTTCCGGAATTTCCTGCCCCCCCTCTCACCCAAGTTCCTACTGTAGAGACTGTTTGTCAGACCTTCAAAAATATTTGGTCTCAGGTCAAAACCTGTTTAAAGAAGACATCTGCCAGATATAAGTCTTTTGCAGATAAAAAGAGACGGGCTATTCCACCACTTAAAATCGGAGATCGTGTATGGTTATCAGCCAAAAATATTCGTTTGAAGGTCCCATCTATGAAGTTCGCTCCTCGTTTTATTGGTCCATATAGGATCATTCAAGTGATAAATCCAGTTTGTTTCAAACTTCTACTACCTAAGAACCTTCGCATTTCCAATGCCTTCCATGTGTCTTTGCTCAAACCTCTTATCATCAACCGTTTCTCGTTCCCTCCTTCAGCACCTCTGCCAGTTCAAGTTCATCAAGAGGAGGACTTTGAGATAACTCACATATTGGATGCAAAAATTTTGCGAGGAGTGCTTCGTTTCCTCGTTCATTGGAAGGGCTTTGGTCCTGAAGAGTGTTCATGGATTAAAGCAGAAGATCTCAACGCTCCAGCTCTTCTTAAGAAGTTTTATTCCAAGTTTCCGGACAAACCCGGTTCCAGGTGTTCTGTGCCAACCTTTAAAAGGGGGGGGTACTGTCACTCACCGGACTGTGAGTGCCATTTCTCCTGTGTTCAGGAACCGTGGCCGTCCGCCATCCTGAGGGTCTGCGCATGTGCAGCCCTTATGAAACCTTCAGTACCTGTTGCTTTTAATTGATTGGATGATCAGGCAACCCTCCCTATTTAAACCACCTGTGATCATTACCTGGTTGCCTAATCTTGGAGTCTCATTCCCCATGAGCCTCTGAAGGTGTTTCTGTGTTTCCTCGTGTATTCAGCTCCAGCTGATTCCTGTCTACTACGATTGTGGTTTCCAGACCACTTCAACTCTCCTGTGTTCATCGTGTATGCACTCAGCTGATTCCTATCTGCTGCTGCTGTCGGATTCCAGTCTGCCTCAACTCTCCTGTGTTCAGCGTGTCTGCTCTCCGCTGCCTCCGTTACTACTGCCGGGTTCCAGACCGTCTCAACTCTCCTGTGTTCATCGTTTCAGCTCTCCACTGATTCCTATCTGCTACTGCTGCCGGATTCTAGACCGTCTCTACTCTCCTGTGTTCAGTGTGTCTCCCCTCCGCTGCCTTCACTACTACTGCCGGATTCCAGACAGCCTCAACTCTCCCGTGTTCATCATGTTTATAGTTTTACTTACTACTGCTTCCTGAGTATTGCTCCGTTGATTACCGGTTACCTTCCGTGCGCTGCACCAACCTGATTACCGCTTCCATCCTCCAGTGGTCTCTCCTCCTACCGGCGTTCAGCTGTTCAGGTATCCCTGCACGTCTCCTTGACAGCCTGCTCTCCTGAACCGCAGTATGCATACTTTCCATTGACTTTGCTATTTTATTGCATATCCGTCTGGACTGTGTTGTGTTCATCTCCGGAGTCTTCTATCTACTGAAGCTATTGTTACTATTGACTTTGTTTCCTATTACCTGGATCGCTATAGTGACTTTGTATACTTCAAGCAGCGCTTGTCAGTTATTATTGTATTGTGGTAATCATCGTGGGATCAAGTTCCGCGTGCCCCGTGTATCCTCTGCATTACATTCATCTCCTCGTGCCCCTCCTCACACATATATATAGCAGTGGTACAACTTGCTGACACAGACCACTGACTCTTGTTTCCCATTGGCACCAGTTTCAAGTATCCTCTCACAAAAGCAGTGGTACAACTTGCTGTACGCAGACCACTGACTTCCCCGTTACCTACTTGCACCTGGAATCCATTCCTTCACTATAGACAGTGGTACAACTTGCTATACGCAGACCACTGACTCTCACTACCTCCTCTCTACTACTGGACATTCCTCCTCACTATAGCAGTGGTACAACTTGCTGTACGCAGACCACTGACTCTCCTCACGTTTCCTTGTCCATCTGGTTCCTCGTGTACATTCGTCTAAGTCATTACCAGTTGCTGCTAGTCATAGACTTTCCTTGAGCATTCTCTCACCATCTGCTGATTCTCCTGGTCCGTTGTCACCCTGCTACCAGAGGACCATAGTACCAGCTATATTACTCTGGTAAGAACATCATCTGGTGATGTCCTGGGCAAAGACTCCTAGTGCCGTGACATTGAGGTGTATCAGATATTAAACAACGTCAACTGTTGCTGCAAAATTTTTAAATAATATTGTGGGGAACACAACACTACGCAGTCCATAAACTTTTTGGGTGGAATTCAGACCCGTGGAGGGTTTTTTAATAATATTGTGGGGACCCACTGCTCTACGCAGTCCAGGTACATTATTGGTGCGAATCATACAAGTTCAGGGTTTTTAATTTATATTGTGGTGACCCACTCCTCTACGCAGTCCAGGTACATGTTTTGGTGCGATTAAGACCAGTTGATGGTTTTCTTATTATATTGTGGGGACCACTCCACTACGCAGTCCAGAAAGATACCTCGTTGCAACGTTTTGGACTAATAACTATATTGTGAGGTGTTCAGAATACACGGTAAATTAGTGGAAATGCTTGTTATTGAATGTTATTGAGGTCAATAATAGCGTAGGAGTGAAAATAAGCCCAAAAAATTGATTTTTTAACTTTTTATGCTTTTTTCAATAAAAAATCCGAATCCAAAACCTAAAATCCGAACCAAAACCTTTTGAAGCGCATAATGGCAGAAATTTGTGAAAAATTAGCCCTGAAAATAGGAGGTCTATAAATATAAAACAGTTGTTACAGTTTTGTCTGAATACATGGACATTATTTTTATTTTGAGAAGTTTATCAGTCACAAAGAGTTGACATTTTGTTTATTTTATTTAATGTGTCTGCAGGTACAATGCTGTGAAGTACTTAAAAAAAGACAATACAGTGCATAGTTTCTGCCAGCAGATACATAAGAGGGCGGCACGGTGGCTAAGTGGTTAGCACTTCTGCCTCTCAGCACTGGGGTCATGAGTTCAATTCTCAACCATGGCCTCTTCTGTGTGGAGTTTGTATGTTCTGCGTGGGGTTCCCCCAGGTGCTCCGGTTTAATCCAACACTCCAAAAAACCTACTGGTAGGTTAATTGGCTGCTAATGAAATTGACTCTAGTATATGTGTGTGTGTTTGGATATTTAGACTGTAAGCCCCAATGGGGCAGGGACTGATGTGAGTGAGTACTCTGTACAGCGCTTCGGAATTAGTGGCGCTATATAAATAAATGGTAATAATAATAATACAATAATGTTTTGACCAACGACAAGATTTTTGCTATGGCAAAAGAGGGCCATCCTGTACCAGTTATTCAGAAGGAGCTGCAAAGTGTTGGTGTTCACATGAGCAGGCCACCCATGGGGTACTATGCCAAGAGATTAAAAAAATCTTGATCTGTTAGTCTTATGAAAACGGTGCTGAAAGTACTGATTCCCTGTATTACATCTCTGTAATTCATAACTATAGCATGGTTCTGCTCTAGTCTGATAACTTTATCTTTCCTTCATCTACAGAACAGGTAAGAAATCTGTAGGATACACTAAGGCATGATAAGGATGAGCTTTGTGAACAATGTTAAAAAGACAACATAGCATAGAAATCTCCAAAAGCAGATGGGGTATGGGGTATAAGATGCCAACAAGATTAAAACTTTAGTCCAGCCAGGTACAGCATATAGTAAGTCGATAGAAAACAAGAAGCATGAAAAGGATCTCAGGATAAATATGGTAGATGTGATGTTGGATTACCTTCTAATTACATTAAAAAATGAAGTATGGAGCGGGCAAATGTTTAAGCCACCTTTGCAGAGTGTTAGCGCAGTGGAGCTCACGGAGAGGGAGAGAGATCTGGATTCTAACCCTATTTCTACATTCTATCTTACCCTGTCAGGTTCTTCTCCCATGCGGCCGGTCTTCTCCCTTTCAGGCATTCTTCTTCCGATGCTGGTGTTTCTTGTCATCTTCTTCTTGGCATGCGAGTGTTTTAAGTGACCCGCAGATGGAACGCAGACGTCACTGATATACTTACGGTACTTGGCCTGAAGGCATGTGCTGACAATCTCCTAATGGTCTCCTATACATTTCATCCAGTAGGGCTTTGTCAAGGATACATGATCATATGGGGGACAGCCATTTATATAATTTTTCCGAATTTCTTTATTGGTTAAAATCTAATAATAAAACATTTCTAAAAAAAATTAGAATGAATAAACTATTAAGACTTGTAAAAACATAAAAGTGTGGACAGATTATAAAATTGAAAGGTGGTATAGGTCTCAATATATGTAGGGGGGGGGCTCGTTGGATAACACTCCACACTCTCCAATCAAAGCTATATGAAAGGGCCTAAATCAAAATCAATATTCATTCCATATAGGGAGAGTATTTTTATATTATAGATCCATTGTACTTCTGCTTTTGTAATTTGTTCTACATAGTTTCTTCCCCTCCAGAATTCAATATGATCTATTCCTATAAATGTAAGGTGACTCAGGTCTTTATTATGAATTTTGGCAAAATGCTCGGAAACGCTATGTGTTATTAAACCTCTTTTAATATTGTACACATGTTCGGCAAGACATACTTTAAGCTTCCTCTTTGTTATTCCTATATATTGTAAGCCACAAGTACATTCCTACATATATAATACCTTCAGAGTTATATGTAATTCTATTCTTTACTCTAAAAGTCCTTCCATTTGTATTTAATTTGAACTCTATGATAGGTTTTGTATTTTTCATGCCCATCGTTTTGCATGCCTGACAATTAAGGCAGTAGTAAAATCCTTTATTTGAAGACTGTTCTGTATACCCAGATGTTGATGGGATACAACGAGCTAAAATATTTTTCAAGTTATTGGCCTTTTTATAGGTCATATGAGTCTCTTCGAAATCAAATTTTGACATTCATCATCCATCTGTAAAATATGCCAGTGCTTCCCAATAATTGACTCAAATTCTTTCACATTGCTCTTATATTGCGTAATAAAGGAAACTTCCACTCTACTATGATTTATATTCTCTTTATATTCCAAAAGGGATTTTCTTTCTAATAGATTGACCTACTCAAAGGCCTTATTTACTTTATCTGCATTATACTGACACTCCAAATATTTATCTTTCAGTATGTTCCCCTGCATGTTAAATGTTTCGCTATCTGTGTAGTTTCGTTTCAACCCTCTAAATTGGCTTCCTGGAACATTGGAAATCCATCTCTTGTGGTGATTACTTGATGGAGGTAAGATGTTATTACAGCCAACTTCTTTAGTATAAGTTCTAGTCTTTATTTCATTTTCCTCGATCCAGAAACGGTACTTCAGACTGGCTGATTTCTGCTGTGAAGTCCATATTCAGATCATTATTGTTAATATACTTATGAGCTAACATCTAATAAGAGAGCCCACTATTGTGTATATTACAGCCTATAGTAAGGCAATACAATGATAAACAGCATGAAGTGTTTAAACACAATGTACATATGTACAACATTCATGTTTTTTGACACTGCAGCAACAAAATACTAATGCTGTATATATGTGTATCTCACTTTGTACCATGATACGGGATGTGAATAAAGAGAAAAGGGCAGAACAGACAGATATTTGTGCTATACGAATATTTGTCTATCTTGCCTTTTAATATCATGTATAATATAGCACATGTGACTGAGTGATAAAACAGTCAGACAGTATAAGGAATTTCTGTGATGTGAAAATAATGAGATTTTTCTTTTGTAATCTGTAAATTTTGCCTATTTCAGAAACTGAGGTGGTTGTCGACTGTTGTTAATTGCATTAATTAGAACTTACAATACATTATGTCAGGGCCGTCTCTTCCATTGGGCACAATGGGCAGGTGCCCGGGGGCCCTGCGGGCAAGGGAACCCGTCCGAGGCAGCGCTGTAAAAAAAAAATCCTGTTTTTTTTTTTAAATGAAAATACTTACCTTGCAGTCACATCAGCGACGATCCGGCTCCCTCCCTGGTCCCCTCTTCCGCGCTGAGAAGGGGATCGGACTTAAGGTAGGTTAAGGGGGCCCCTATATATATATGTGTAAAAAAAAGTGTTTATATATATAAAATCACCTTTTTTTTTACATACATATATATTTTTTTTTACACACACACACACACACACACACACACACACACACACTATTTTATATATATATATATATATATTTCTTTTTAGGGGCCCGGTGCACTGCATTGCCCGGGGGCCCATAAAGTAGTTAAGGTGGATGCAATAGAAGGTTATCGGCGCTTCTCTAAAGTAAGAACTTCCTGCTGCTGAAAAGATATATTGTATACAAATTTCAAAGGGTAATTCAGCGCACGGAGGACTCAAAACAAACAATATGACACATAGAAAAATGTTATAGCTCTTTTGGATAAAGTAGCAGAAAAAAGTTAGCAATCTTACCCTGCTCTTTCCCTATGAAGGTGCATGTCCTTCCCACGATGGTGTTGTAGCGATGGTTCTTTTATTGTAATGATGGTTCTTTAGTTAGAGATGTTTCCAAAAGGTTAGAAGGAGTTTGATGCAGATATTATCCGGCTATAAATCCGTCCGCAGTGGAACATACGTACCAATACATAACAGTGTGTTTGAAAAGTTCGACAATGTGTATACTAACTCTTAAGGCTGGTTCCTTACCTAGCGTTGAATAGCCCATAAAATGAGTATCAGAAAAGACATTAAAAAAACACTCTAAAGTTATTTCTGTGAGAGGATAATCTACATTGCAGAATGTGAATTTAAGTTTCTAATTTTGTTATGTTTACTTCTGCAGACATTATGGATATGCAGTTCTCCCAGGAATAGCTCATGTGTAGGAACCTTGGGCCTGATTCATTAAGGATCTTAACTAGAGAAACTTCTTATTTTAGTCTCATGGAAAAAAACATGTTACAATGCAAGGGGTGCAAATTAGTATTCTGTTTTGCACATAAGATAAATACTGACTGTTTTTTCAAGTAGCACACAAATACTTGATAGCTTATTTGTACACTGAAATGTAAAGTTGATATTTGTGTGCTACATGAAAAAACAGGCAGTATTTAACTTATGTGCAAAACAGAATACTAATTTGCACCCCTTGCATTGTAACATGGTTTTTTCCATGAGACTAAAATAAGAAGTTTCTCAAGTTAAGATTCTTAATGAATCAGGCCCCTTGTTCTTTGCTTCAGGAAATGATGATCCTCAGGTCACCATCTTTTTCAAAACAATGACCCCAAACATTGCCCCTCCATAACTTTCTTGTTGGAGAATGGCATTAATTGGGTCCACTCGTCTACTGAGTAATTTGATATTCAGCTCATTATTACCAGAATACACTGTCATGCATAAACTTGATAAGCTTGTGTTCTTATCCCAAATAACTATGTATTTGTTTCTACCATTGGTATAATAGCTGTTATCACCAGTATTTAGGCGTCAAAAATTTTGCAGTGCCGTTCAGTCAGTAGTACACAAACAGAACATAATACATAATACAATTAAATATTGAAGCAAGAGAACAAACAATAGCAATAGTGTCCAGATAATAACCTGATCAAATTAATGTGGGAATAAATGAAAAAAACACATTTGGAAGGTGACAATGCTAAAGTGCAAAGAAGAGCTGCTGTCAACGATACAAACCTCTTGCTTTAACTGCCTAGCAAAAGGAACATATAATTTAATAAACCATCAGTTTACTGTTTTGTCTATTGCTTGAAGACAATTGTCTACCTACAAGAATATGAAAAGTGCAAGTTAAATGTTAACATTTAATAAAATTCTGTTCGTGATTTACTACTCCTATGTCAATTCCTTTTTAAGTCTACAAGAACTAACATTGTCTCCAGCGCACAACACTGAGGGAGATTCCTTGCAATTACTACAAAGTTCAATGTCAACAAGAAAAAGAAAAAATAAGAATGTGTGACTCTAGGGGGTTTATTTACAAAACTGCGGGTTTTAAAAAGTGGAGATGTTGCCTATAGCAACCAATCAGATTCTAACTTTCATTTATTTAGTGCATTCTTAAAAATGACAGCTAGAATCTGATTGGGTGCAATAGGCACCATCTTCACTTTTTCAAACCCGCAGTTTAGTAAATATACCCCTAGATCTCTTTGTTTCTATAAACAGGTTAAAAGAAGTTAGGACCTCTAAGTTTAAATGTAAATCTAGTTTAATTCCTCATAGTTTATATTCGCTATTAATGATTGTTTACTAGATCATTTTGAAATTAATTTATTGCCCCTTAATGTCAGGAGGATATAAGTTGCCCTTTTTATTTTAACAAAACTCAGATTTTGATACTCAATATATTAGATCTATTTCCTTATACTAGAGATGAGCGCACTCGGATTTCCTGAATCCGAGCCCACCCGAACGTTGCAGATCCGAGTCGGATCCGAGACAGATCCGGGTATTGGCACCAAATGAAAACTTGAAAGCGAGGCTCCGAGTCATAATCCCGTTGTCGGATCTCGCGATACTCGGAACCTATAAATTCCCCGCTAGTCGCCGCCATCTTCACTCGGGCATTGATCAGGGTAGAGGGAGGGTGTGTTAGGTGGTCCTCTGTCCTGGTAGATCTCGTGCTGTGCTGTTTAGTTCTGTGCTGTGCTTGCTGTGTTCTGCAGTATCAGTCCAGTGGTGCTGTGTGCTGTGTTCTGTCAATTTTGAGTTCAGTGGTGCTGCTGGGTCCTGTGCTGTGTCCTGTTCAGTCCAATGGTGCTGTGTCCTGTGCTCTGTGCTTCTAAGGTCATAATTATTTTATTTCCCCATTATTCCCAAGTGTTTTAAAAAATAAAAAAAAGTTATAAAAAAAAATACAAAAAAAAAATTAATTACAACAAAATTTGCAAAACCAATCCTGCAGTATAAGCCCATTGGTACTGCAATATTACCAAGTTCACACATTCAGCAGTAAAAGTCCAGTGGTACTGCAATATTACAAAGTTCACACATTCTGCAGTATATCAGTCCAGTCCAGTGGTGCTGTGTCCTGTGCTCTGTCCTGCTGAGTTCAGTGGTGCTGTTGGCTCCTGTGCTGTGTCCTGTTCAGTCCAGTGGTGCTGTGTCCTGTGCTCTGTGCTTCTAAGGGCATAGTTATTTACCCATTATCCCCAAGTTTTTAAAAAATAAAAAAAAAGTTATAAAAACACACTAAAAAAAATAAATTTTAAAAAAAAATAATTATAACTATCTTGCAACTTTTTTTTGGCATTATGTGACCATTCAACAGTCGTTTGCCATGTTCAAAAAGTAAAAGAAAATGCCAACAAATTCAATAAATTAAATCAAAAGTTAAATGCCCTGTCATTATTTAAAACAAGAGGTTTTGATTTTGACGTGCTAGAATTAGTGTAGTGTTAAGATGATATAAACACTACACTTGGAACTTGGAGGAGGTATTGTGGCCCCGGTATCAAATTGTGTACCGGGGCCACCCCACTACGCAGTCCAGATACTTGTTTGGTGGAATTCTGACCAGTTGAGGGTTTTATTATTATATTGTGGGGACCACTCTATACCACACTACCACTCTATACCACTCTATTTAATACTTTAATTCTATTTAATACTTTAATTCTATTACTAATTCCCATAAAGAGGAACTGCCGCTTCTATTTAATACTTTAATTCTATTAGTAGTTACCATAAAGAGGAACAAAGTAAACAAATTTTACCAAAAGTATAATATGACTTACAAACACTACACTTGAAAGATGGAGCCTTTAAATGAAAAAGTCACTCTTCATTGCACGACTATGTGCAACAGGGACAGTTTTTTGGTTTAAAAAGTCAACCAATAACACTTCGACCCTGTCTGTCTTTAACATACTTGATGGGATCTCAATGATGAATGCTCTGTACCATGGTTGGAGGAGGTATTGTGGCCCCGGTACCAAATTTAGTACCTGGGCCACTCCACTATGAAGTCCAGATAGAGGTGTATCAGATATTAAACAATGTTGACTGTTGCTGCAAAATTTTTAAATAATATTGTGGGGAACACTACACTACGCAGTCCATAAACTTTTTGGGTGGAATTCAGACCCGTGGAGGGTTTTTTAATAATATTGTGGCCCCGGTAAAAAATTGTGTACCGGGGCCATCCCACTACGCAGTCCAGAACCTTTTTTTTTGTAATTCAGACCCGTGGAGGGTTTTTTAATTATATTGTAGGGACCACTCCTCTACGCAGTCCAGATAAATTTATTGGTGCGATTCATACAAGTTCAGGGTTTTTAATTTATATTGTGGTGACCACTCCTCTACGCAGTCCAGATACATTTATTGGTGCGAATCATACAAGTTCAGGGTTTTTAAATTATATTGTGGTGACCCACTCCTCTACGCAGTCCAGGTACATTTTTTGGTGCGATTCATACAAGTTCAGGGTTTTTAATTTATATTGTGGTGACCCACTCCACTACGCAGTCCAGGAACATTTTTTGGTGCGATTCAGACCAGTTGATGGTTTTCTTATTATATTGTGGTGACCCCCTCCTCTACGCAGTCCAGGTACATTATTCGGTGCGATTCATACCAGTTGATAGTTTTCTTATTATATATATTGTGGTGAACACTCTTCTACGCAGTCCAGATACATTTATTGGTGCGAATCATACAAGTTCAGGGTTTTTAATTTATATTGTGGTGACCACTCCTCTACGCAGTCCAGATACATTTATTGGTGCGAATCATACAAGTTCAGGGTTTTTAAATTATATTGTGGTGACCACTCCTCTACGCAGTCCAGGTACATTTTTTGGTGCGATTAAGACCAGTTGATGGTTTTCTTATTATATTGTGGGGACCACTCCACTACGCAGTCCAGAAAGATACCTCGTTGCAACATTTTGGACTAATAACTATATTGTGAGGTGTTCAGAATACACTGTAAATTAGTGGAAATGCTTGTTATTGAATGTTATTTAGGTTAATAATAGCGTAGGAGTGAAAATAAGCCCAAAAACTTGATTTTTGAACTTTTTATGCTTTTTTAAAAAAAAATCCGAATCCAAAACCTTAAATCCGAACCAAAACCTTTCGGCAGGTGTTTTGCGAAACAAATCCGAACCCAAAACATCACGAAAATCCGGATCCAAAACACGAGACACCAAAAGTCGCTGGTGCACATCCCTACATTATACCAGTAAATATTGTGGTTTTACTTATCGAATATTAAATGACAGCAACATCTGTATCCAATTTGTAAATCTTGAAAATAAGAATAAATTTGTTGCTTGCTCAGTTTTTATTATAGATTGGTCCAATGCAGATATACTTTTGCCTGGAGGAAGCTAATACAGCGAAACGCGCATTGGTGTTTGCTGTTTATGACTGATCTCATAACATAAACTTTCATAATGGGAATAGGAATCTTAGAATGTGACCTTGGAAATAACCTGTAATAAGATTCTCATAATTATCCTGTCGAAACCCCGAGCCAGAACCAGATAGGTAGTTAGCAATTCACTCTGCGTCACTGAAACTTAAGATAGAAGCCGGACTAAGCAATCGACATTAACAATTATTTACTAATTTCACAGGAGTAACTGAATTGAAACTATATTTGCAGTGGATTAATCTATAATAACAACTGAGCAAGCAACAAATTTATTCTTATTTTCAAGATTTACAAGTTTTTTACAAATTGAATACAGATGTTGCTGTCATTTAATATTTAATAAGTAAGACCACAATATTTACTGGCATACGGGAAATATATTTATTATATCGATTATCAAAATGAAATAAAAAGGGCAATTTATTTCCCTCTGACATTAAGGGTTATTAAATTAATTTCAAAATGATCTAGTAAAAAATCCTTAATAGCAAATATAAACTATGAGGAATTAAACTGTATCTACATTTAAACTAAGAGATCCTAACTTCTCTGAATTTGTTTATAGAAACAAAGAGATCTAGAGTCACACACAGGAATTTTAAAATCACGTTTTATTTCACTGGTCACTTATAGATTCTGCTGCTTTTAATTTATCAAAACATTTTATTGGTAAAACAAATTAAGGTTATATTTTCATAAAACTTGCCTGGGATTACATGGTAACACACAATATATGCAGGATTGGACTGTGTTGTGCACCAATGAAGCTGGTTGGCTGGTTGATGGCACCTCTATTTAATTAAATTCAAGTAGGTTATTTAGGGTATCTGGAAAAATAATAGGCTATTATACTAGAGAGCAAACAGTCTTTTTATTACCACTAGTGCAACTAATTTCTCTAATTACTACAAAGTGTAATCATTTTTAAGATACTGTATACACCCAAATCAGCAATACTGGGTTGAACATAGAGAAAGCCAATTAGTCTTATACTATCACAGATTATCTGTGGTCGAGGTACATCACCTAAGATTTCCTAACTACAGCATCACCCGCCACACATACTAGCCCATGACAAATAAATAACATTCTTATAGCTACTGGAGCGACTATCACTCAACTCTGGCAAGATCCCTCTCCACCTGCTCTGTCTAAAATAATTTCAAAAGTTCAACAGAGTTATGAAATGAAGACGATCATTTTTAAATTTTCTACTGCTGAATTCTCTCCTCTGCTTAAATGGCATGATTGGCTTGTTTACTCTGCTGAACATCTCACCTAGTTCTGATTCCTCTTCTTCTGGACCCCTCTATTCTAACTTATTAATCAATCCTGGATTTATGCTTGTTACATATATACATGTATACACCGTCAGCCACAACATTAAAACTACCTGCCTAATATTGTGTAGGTCTGCTCATGCTGCAAAAACAGCTCTGACGCATGGACTCCACAATACATCTGAAAGTGTCCTGTTGTATCTGGCGCAAAGATGTCTTGTAAGTTGCGAGGTGGGGCCTCCATGACTCTGAGTTATTTTTTCAGTACATCCCACAGATGCTCGATCGGATTGAGATCTGGTAAATTTGGATTTCAAGTCAACACCATGAACTCTTAGCCGGCATTAACTTTTTTAGCAATTTGGGCTACAAAAGTTCTTCTGTAGGATGGGACCAGACGGGCTAGCTTCCCACAAGGACCAATGAGCCTTGGGTGCCCATGACCCTGACCAGTTCACCAGTTGTCCTTCCTTAGATCACTTTGGTAGGTACTAACTACTGCATACCAGGAACACCACACAAGACCTGCTGTTTTGGAGATGCTCTGAACAAGTAGTCTAGCCATCAACATTTTGTCCCTTGTCAAAGTAGTTGAGAACCTTAGGCTTGTCAATTTTTCCTGCTTCCAACACATCAACTTCAAAAACTGTCTGTTTACTTGCTGCCTATTGTATCCCACCCCTTGCAGGTGCCATTGTAATGAGATAACCAATGTTATTCACTTCAGTTGTCAGTGTATTTAATGTTGTGGTTGATCGGTGCATATATTTCATTGCTATGGACTCTGCAATGCTGTATTGTGTAACCTTGCCCCCTTTGTTGTTATCTTCCCTTCTTTGTACTCATCATTTAAACATTTTCAATGAAAATAAAAGCTTCAATTTGGTAACGTTAGTAGGTGCACGCTGTGAACTCCTATCTTACATTACAGTGTTTCTGTGTTAGAGCAGATTTGTCCCACATTTCTCAAGCTCTACAATGTAGACAAATGCTACATTACTATTATTAAATTATCCTTAATATTCAGCTTATTGTTAACATAGTACTATCCAGAGAATTGTACTTTGGAGCCCCATGCAAATGTAGTGGTATGGAGGTTGTTTCTGTTAAGGGCATAAAGTTAACATAGACATAAATACACCTACAAAATAGCATAATTTTCCAATGCAAACATAAAATCAGCCAATAAATATTTTATAGGGCCTACACTTTTCTACAGATAGAACACACAAAACAAAATACTGTATTAAATCAAGATACTTACATTTTTCTTCAGCATGAAGAAGCATTAGCATTTTTTTTTACAATTTTAATTTTATATTTAGTTATATGTTTTAAAGAAAAGCCTCACATTAAGCATTAGTCCACCATTTTACAATTTTTTGTTCAGATCTCTAGCCCACTTGCATATGGCCTTCATATAGGAGATGTTAGTCAATTTACATATCTTCTATTGTTGGTAATATACTCAAAATATAATGCTCATCACACGTGTAACCCTAATACTTACACATCACTATTACATTGCATGTGTTGTACCTTGTATTGTGAAGAGTATTCAAACCAACATTACTATATGTAATACTTTATCAACTACACTGGAATAATTACAGGTCCAGGTAAAATTGTAAAAGAATATTAGTATAATGTAATAGACAACTTACACTTTGCTATTTCTCACCGAGTTTCACAAGAAGATTTGGTTTATTTATTATTATTTAATATTACATAATTTATTAATTCTTTATTATTATTATTTTTTTATATTATATTTTATTTTAATTTAATTTACTGTATTCCATAGTACCATTAATTATATATATATATATATATATATATATATATATATATATATATATATATATATATATACATATATATATATATATATAATTTATTTCTGTGTTTAGGCTGTATTTACAGCACTAACATATTGGATTCACTTAAGTCTACCAGCCTGAATTTTTGCCTATGAGTTCTAAGACTGGGTTAAATATAACTACCAAGAGTTATTGCTAATGGATTTGATATACATCCATGTATCTATATACCCCTTCTATCTGCCAATTATTTATTAGACCATTCATACATGTATTGAAACAATATAACCACCTCTATGGACTCATCTACACCCCTTTGTTGCCAAGAATTAATCGGATCATTAGGGGGAGGGACCATTCCATTAAAATGAAGCCCGCTTGTTGTGACGATTCATTATACATTCTGATTCCCTGAGGTAGCACCATCACATTGGGGTGAAACGTGTTGGTGGACATTAACCATCATCTGTAAATTCACTTTTACGTACTACATGCACCGCTCCCTATGTTTACAGACTGACAGTGAAGCCGACGCATTAGCGACAGTTGGGTATGAACTTCAGCTCACAATATCAATGCGCATGCGCACATTCACGCTGTGTCCAGATAGTTTTAACTGCCGGGGATCTTAATGATGGACTCCTTCCCTGCACTCTCACCACCCGCACCTTGGGGTAGGTAATATAGGATCATCACGGGAGGACCAACATGTGAGAATTTACCATCTTTAACTATGGACTTCGAAATGTGAGTTTGTGTACCTATATAAGGAACTTAATATAGGCTGCAATTTTATCCTTTCATTTTCTATGTAAAATGGTCTTAAACGCTAAGGACATTAGCCACCACTGATATTGTCCACTACCATCAAGATTTAATAAGGAATTTGGAATTTACTAATCCTGTGCTATTCGAGGAAACTTCACATAGACTGGTATCTCCCACACGAGGAGGCTATGTGTTTATGTATATTATACATACGAGCACGAGTGGAACTTTGAATTTTAGAGACCGTGAGATTATTTTGAATTGGATTAGAGACTTGTTCTATAATTAGCTTACATAGCTGGAATTTGGATTACAGACATTTCTGCCATGCACCTTAAAGACTTTTATATGGTACTTATTTGGGTCTGGCCAGAAGCTGCTTTTACGTTATTGAATTATCATTTGCAAGCTATTTATTTGTTTTCTTCTTTTTATCTTGATATTTTTGAAGCTGTATAAACATTATTTATCATACCAATGCAAGAAATGGTGACAAAAATATGCTACTATATTACCATAAACAAGGCATCTTCAAACACAATATAAAGCAGGAGAGTTAGAGTTAGATTTGCAATGTTTGACACTTTTCGTAAATTTGATAATACTTCTAAAGTTAGACAACTTAAAATAAGTCAAATGCCCCAATATGAGGTAGAAGTTCCCGGGCCCAGTCAATCCAACACAAAGTAGCGCCAGCACAATTAGTCTATACGAAAAAATGGAGTGGTTCAGCTCGTGGCAGGTACCACACTATCTGCCAGTTATCAGCAGGGACAAAACAACAAATCTAAGAGCAGATTACAGAGTAGGTCGAAGCCATGGCTCACATCCTCAGAACAGTTTCGGAAATAACAATGCATTGGGGCAGCACGGTGGCTAAGTGTTTAGCACTTCTGCCTCACAGTGCTGGGGTCTTAAGTTCAATTCCCGACTATGGCCTTATCTGTGTGGAGTTTGTATGAACAATATATGAACAATTATTCATTACTGTGATTTTAAGCAATTTTTAAATGCATTAATTGGTATTTATCTTAAATAATGTACCAACATAGATTCATGAAGTTTTAAATCAATTAATTGTATCTTATTATAGAATAATTAATCACTTGGTTCTATACAGCAAGATCTGTAGTGCATACAAAGACACTATCAAGTATACTAATACAAATGAAGCACTACAATACAATAATTATACGCTAATTGCAGACTGTATCTAGTTTTGTGAAGCCATGCAAAAACAAGAGTTTACTATAGGATTACAGGATTACTATAATGAGATAAAGGGCAGCAGGTTGGCTAAGTGGTTAGCACTTCTGCCTTACAGCACTGGGGTCATGAGTTTAGTTCCCGACCATGGCCTTATCTGTGAGAAGTTTGTATGTTCTCCCCGTGGCTTTCCTCCGGGTGCTCCGGTTTCCTCCCACACTCCAAAAATATATTAGTAGGCTAATTGTCTGCTATCAAAATTGACCCTAGTCTCTCTCTCTGTCTGTATGTATGTATTTATGTTAGGGAATTTAGACTGTAAGCTCCAATGGGGCAGGGACTGATGTGAATAAGTTCTCTGTACAGCACTGTGAAATCAGTGGCACTATATAAATAAATGGTGATGATGATGATGATTGAGTAACTTGACATTCTCGAAAGCAACTGTATTAGCAGAAAATAATATTTAAATAGCCTACTTCTTTTCTAACTTTTAAAGACATGAGCACCACAGATCTGCAAGAGGGGATCAGTGGTGGACCAATGGTGTCTTTGGACCTGACACCTCAGCATTGGCCTGCATTGATGGTCTATAAATCCAATTAGTCCAAGGTGTTAGATGGATTAATACATTTGAAACTTTCTCACCATCAAACAGACAGGCACCATCAGGTAATTAAACATCCTGTCACATACTTTGACTAGTATAAATATTGAATATTATGAAGTAGTACATGTAGCTAGCATTAAATAATGTAAATAATGTAACAGTCTTTAATGTCATCAAGTGCTAATCCATTGCCAAGTGATATTTTTTTTGTTTTGTTTTAGAACTATATATTTTACACAAAGTACATTATATGCACACTATACAGTAATGAAGTTATTCTGTCTTTATAAGACCAAAACTGTACAGTTTACTATGCATTTTCTGTGCTTACCTCTTGAAACAGACACAATTAAAATGCCTGAATATATCAACATAGCACAAAGGCACAAATGTAAACTTGCACTTTATGGATATTGTAAATATATTGGGTTTCTTTTCAAATACATTTTCCCCCTATATTTATATTTTCATCTCAGTATGCATTTGACATGTAAAAATATAAATGTGTGCAATGAAGTCTAATATTATAAATCACTACATACTGTGGCACTGGCACCCATCTGGTGATGTGCACACAAACAAATTCTTGCTTTGCACTTAGTTCTTTATTGTCAGGATGGCAGTAATTTAAAACATAAAGTTTGCAAATGTTCTCGTGGCCTTAATGTTAGATTAACAGAGACCAGTTCTCTAGACACCAGCTACTATCTAGCATCTGTCACACTGTACAAAATAAAAAGATAGGTTTAACTTCTTTACACTCCTTCCACAGCCCTAAATTGATGGACAGATGACACTGCCAACTTGCCTTTAAAAAGGAGTTCTCTTCAGGTGTTCTGTTTGATTTAGGGATGTTCACTGGCCCCCGTGTTTTGGTTTTGACTTTGGCTCTGTATTAACTTCATGTTTTGGTTTTTGAAAAACTGCCCTCATGTATTTTAGTTTTGGTTTTGGGTCTGTATTTTTTAGCAAAATTTGCTAAAAAATGATAAAATAAAAAATGTTTGCTCTTTTTTTGCTCCTACATTATTATTAGCTTCAATATTATTAATTTCCAGTCATTTCCAGTCAATTTTGACCACCTCACAGGTCACAATATTATTTTCATCCAGTGTAGGCCAAAGACTCCAGCAAGTAGGTTGGTTACTAGGTGACAGAGCACACAATAGTTTATAGCACATCTATTAAACATTGCCACACAGCAGTGGAAGAAAAGAAAAGTGGTGCAAGATGAAATTGTCATTTGGCCCTTCCACCCACCCTTATATTGGATACTAACAAGGACATGTAAAATCCAGGCACTTCAGCAGCAAGGACTGTCACTTTTGTGGCTGTGCTTGATTTGTTTGTGCCACCACAAAACAAGCTACCAATGGGCTTAACGCAGCTATGCTAACAGTGCTGTAAATGAACTCTAAGGGCTAGATTTACTATCAGGCATGTTTGTAAACCCGCTGACTTTCGGCGGGTTTGGCGGCGGTTTAGCCATCGCCGGATTTACTAAGGCTAAACCCGCCGTCCAAACGACCAGAAAGATGTTTTCAAACCCGCCTCTGTATAAAGCGCCATGAGGGTTTCAACAATGTTCAACATACAAACAGCCGGATTTACTATTAGGGGGTTTATAAAGCCGCCGGAAAACCGCCATTCAAAAGACCAAAATGAAAGCGCTGCTTGTGAGCGGCGTGATGGTTCAAACAGTGTGCTGTTTCAGGTATTTTGCCAATCAGACCATAAGAGAAAGGCCTATTTCATGTCCAATGACCCATTAGGACTGTGTATAGAAAATGGGCAAAGTGTCATGAAATTTCAGGATACTGTTATTTTTTTTTTTTGCATTATTTTTTCACCCAGTATGATTGCATAGTAAAATCTCATTTCACCTTTCCTTTTCTAGTTGTTTTTTACTTTCCAAAAATCCACTAGAATACTGTTGCCTCAAAGAAATTAGGATGGGAATTGTTGCATCACATAGTTAACCCTTATTTTAATGCTAATGCAATCCACATGTGAAAAATGTTTTTTCTGCCTGAAGCAATCACAGACAATCACCGTATATTGGCCACCAGTTAATCATGATGCTTACAAAAAGGGCCCCTCATTATTTGGCAGGTGTGGGTTTGTTGGAGAATGGCTTTTGCAGGTAATGTGGTGCATTCTTGCCAGTGTATGTTTGCAGATTTTTACCTGATGGAGGCAGAAAGGCGCCAGGAGGAGGAGGATGAACAGCAGTTGGCATCTGTTCCGCGGAGCCTGCAAAGACCCCGCACTCCACGTGCATTTCCAGTGCGTTTGAATCTGGAGTCTTTGGCTGATGTGGAGGTAGTACAAATGTTTTGCCTCAATCGTACGAGCAAACACTCATGGCACTGTATGAGCAAGTGAAGGATGATTTGGAGCCTACAACCAGCCGCTCTAATGCAGTGTCAGGACTACACAAACTACTGTGTGCAGTTCACTTTTTGGCAACAGGTTCCTTTCAATCTGTGTCCTCCAGATTTATGCCCTCTACAATTTCAGCCGGCATTATCTGGCGCAGCTCCTCCTCATATGTGGTGTACTCCATACGAAGGGGGGGGCCACCACCCGTGCGCCTTGTAGACCTCCTTTCCTGGGCCATCTTCTCTTTAAGCCTCCTCTTAATATCAGAGAAGCGCTTGCGGCAGTATGCCACTGTCCGCTTCAGTGGGCCCACCGCATTCACGGCATCACACACACGCCCCCACAATTGGTGACGCCGCCTTAGAGCAGTCCGGGCTGCCAGGTTGCCTAGGATAACCTCGTAGCAGGGAATGATATTGTGCACCACCCTTACAGGTGTTCTATGGAGTTTAGATCTGGCCTTATTGCTAACCCTTTCTTAAACATATCTATTGAATCTGCCATCACAACCTTCCCTGGCAATGAATTCCATATCTTGACTACCCTTACTGTAAAGAACCCCTTCGTTTGCTGGTTGTGAAATTTCCTCTCCTCTAACCTTAGGGGATGACCACGTGTCCTGTGTATGGTCGTTGGGGTAAAAAGTTCCCATGAAAGCTCTCTGTATTGACCCCTAATGTATTTATACATAGTAATCATATCTCCCCTTAGACGCCTCTTTTCTAAAGTAAACATGCCTAAACTGGCTAACCTTTCCTCATAACTTAATGACTCCATATCCTTTATCAATTTTGTCGCCCTTCTCTGAACCCTTTCTAGTTCCAAATTATCTTTTTTATAGAGTGGTGCCCAGAACTGTACTGCATATTCAAGATGAGGTCTTACCGACGATTTATACAGTGGCAAAATTACACTGTCTTCCCTTGCATCTATGCCCCTTTTTATGCATGCCAATACTTTGTTTGCCCTTGCAGCTGCTGCTTGACATTGAGCACTATTGCTAAGTCTACTGTCTACGAGCACTCCCAAATCCTTTTCCATTATAGATTCTCCTAAATTAATTCCATTTAATTTATAATGTGTTCTTTTATTTAAAAGCTTAATTTTGCTTTTTGCAAACATAGGGATGATGTACTTTACAAAAAAGCTGTAATTTGGTATCATCTGTTCATAGGACATAGGTCTTGAAGGAATTTGCCTTGTTCATTGGTGTTTTGGCAAATTGGCTTTCTTTTGCCTCTCTCTCAGCAGTGTGTGGCCTCCTACAATATAACCCCCTTCATTGAGTGACGGATGGTGCAAGCCAAAACTGTTGAAGAACATCCACATTGCCTGGGGTTTCATGGCTGTTTTCACAAGCTGAAGGTGTTCCTAGCAAGATATGAGGTAGGCACAATGTGGGCCTTTTTGCCGTACAGTGCAGATTAATGTACTGAAATGAAGGGGTGGATAGGGCACATTTTCATGGACATTCCTTACCATGAACTTCCATTTCTTCTGCAAGAAGACTTTCAGATATTGGGCCTGATTCGTTAATGAAAGTAAAGCAAAAGAAATTAGTAACTTTGAACTTTGGCAAAACCATGTTACATTGGAGGGGGAGGTAAATTTAAAATGTGGGGACAGATTTATAGCTGGGGTAGGGCATATCCTAGATCAACTTTAAAATTCAGTATAACAATAAAGATATAAAGTATGTGTATGAAAAAACAGCCAGTATTTTCCTTATGTGCAAAATGATAAACTAATTTGCACCTCTTGCATTGTAACATAGTTTTGTCTAGGATCAAATCTATTCCTTTTTTGCTTTGCACCCCTTAATGAATCAGGCCCATTGTGTCTAGCAGTATGCTTTTAATAAGACAAACCAGTTGATTTTCAGTGTGCTAGGTTAAAGAAATAAATGTAAAAAAAATGTAGAACACCCCCACCCCTCCCCATAGCACTGACCTAAGTGTGATCTGGTCATTTGAAATTGTTTCTTTTAGTTATAATATGTATAGTGTCGAAATTTAAATTAAAACTTAAACATGTTTGTATTCTAGTTTTGTTTACTTGGACTGTGACAAAAAAGTGTCATAGCCAGAAAGGACATATGAAACACCTCCTATCTCACAAATTCATTTTTCACAATAACTATTAGACTTACTCACTTCTTAGTATTCTGAAAATGTGCAGCTTTTGACAGCATAAGCCCTTTTCAGATAAGTTACTGTTTCTAAACTTAAATTAAAACCTGAGGAATTTGTCAGCTAAAAGAATGATTATATGAGTAAAGCTCCAACTATCAATAAAGGTCTTTAAGGAGTTTCAGGAACAGTCTACATTTGAACTTTTCTTAAATTTCTACTATGGAGAATTGAAAATCCATGTTGAAGTGTGTAGGAGAGAGCGATAATTGTATTTGTTCTTACTATTATTGTTATTATTGCTAATATTATTATTATTTCTATTATTATTATTATTATTATTATTATTATTAATATAAACAACGTGATTTTGGTTATTGTTACACTTTGCATATTATTATCTCACAAACAAGAACATTAAAAGATGTAAAAATGATGTACTCGTTTCAGTAATAGAAAATAAAGAAGTAAAGATAATCCCAAAGATTCCTGTACAATGTCTACTGCACTCTTCTTGCTTCTGCCAGGGTGGTCCTTCTTTAGACAATGTATTTTTTACCGGCAATTTATTTGATTAAGTTGTATTCGTTCAAGTTGCATTATTTAGTGTATTTAATTATACTATATTGTTTCCTAAAAAAAATAGGAAGAAAAAACATGAATACATTTTAAATAAAAGTTATTGCATAAAAGACTTTCCCAAACCTTTATCTGCAACTTTACAAAAATAATAATAAAACATTTTATTTTGTTTCCTGATCTATCATAGTCCAAATGAACAATATTAGTAAATATTGTCTACTGGTAAAGGAGAGTCTGGGAATATCGTGGCTTTGATCATTCTACTATAGTCATTTGTAATATGGGACAGGTTGTTTTTTTATGGGGATTTTTCTTATTGTTTTGAGTGTTTCTCATTTGGACTATGACAGACCAAGAAAGAAGAAAAGAAGACTTTATTTTTCTATCTTGGAAACTACAAGTTATCTTTATTATAGTGTGACCAATGGGGTTCCACTCCAGAGGTCCCAATTTGTTAATTATCCCAATTCTTACTGCTCGGGGAAGAAGCGGAGGGAAACCCCTGTGCTTTTCTAAACTAGAAGTTTCTGAGAGGAGGGAAATTCTGTCTATGTTTGGAGGAGAGAGTGTTATCTGATTTCTACTCAAGTGTCAACATACAGTGGGAATAAAGTTTACTTGAACATTGCATAGCATATATAACAAAAAGGATGAATCATACACTAAATAATAATAAGATATACAGCATAAAGAGAGCCTACAGAGTGTTAGCAAAAGGAAACCAACACATGTCATCTGCTGTCTTGTAGTATAATCCCTCCAACAAAATTTAAGCTACAGCTGTTGCTATATGTCAACACATTTCTGGTCGTTTTGAGCACCTTAAAATGTTGTTAGTTACCTGTAAAATCAAGAACACATTCATGTATACATTTTCATCCAGATAATTTACATATAGCATCATACAATATCAAAATATGAATCATTCCTCTATAAAAGTAGATATACAGTCCACAAACATTGTGATGTCACAATGGCAATTGCTCTGTTAATGTCTGTAAATTATCTTAAATGCTTTTCACCCTGTACAACAACAAAACAAATATTTGCATCCATAGTTATTTTACTAATGTTGAAATGATGATTTATATATATAAGTCATAAATGTTTTTGCTCTTGTTTGGTTTTTTGTCAACATTTTCCGAAATGTAATGTTTTCTGCTATCACAGACTACTTCAGTAACATCTGCCTAAAAATGTTTCTGTAGTGATTACTCCTAAGAATAAAACAATATACTATACTGTGTTTATTTAGTAGCACTCATAGATTGGGTGAAACATCACTGTACCCAGGGTACCATTCATGGCATACCACAGCCTTACAGTCCCACCTGAAAAGTAAGGCTAGATACACAAGGTAGGTTTTTCAGCCAATTATTAGGACAATCAACCAAAAAATGACTGCCCGGTCACATATCGCATTAGTGTGTATACTTACACAAAGAGCGGCAGTCGTTCCAAAGAGCCAATTGTGGTTTCATTTGGTTGGTTGTACTAGTTAATAATCTCGCTCCAATCACGTACCAATCATGTAGTGTGTATGCACTTACGATCACGATCTTCATAGAGTTTACAGAGTCATGGTCTTTTCAGCCGATGAACATGTCCTGGTGATTAAATGTAGAGAATGCTGTAGATGGAATCATTCGATTATTTGTTCTGAGACTGAATATTTTGTTTCAGAGTCACAGAAGCTAGCGAAATTCGTTATGACATGTGGATAGCTATAATAAGGCAGTCAATCAGTGTGACAGGAATGAATGAATGAATTAATATTGTGCTGTCATTCTCTGAAGACTAGATGGAGGACCAGATGAACAGTGCATATCTGAAGGTAAATCGTGTGTAGTGTGTATGCATGAATCGCCCAACCGGTCGGACCTTCAGTAGTATGCGACAATCGTTATAGATTGTTACAGATTGGTCAGAAAATTCTCCAGTGTGTTGCATTGGAGGTGAAGGTAAATATAAAATGTGGGTAAAGATTTATAGTTGGGCTAGGTTATAAACTAATTTGCACCCCTTGCATTGTAACATGGTTTGTCCAGGAGAAAATGTACTCCTTTTTTTGCCTTACTTTCCTTAATGAAAGGCCCTGTGTCTTTTGATTGGCATTTATTTTAAAGTAGTAAACTTAAATATTGGGCACTTAGGGAGCAGTGTAACTTTAGGTTGGAAAATGTTTTGAAATATTATTTTCTCATTTGTATTTTCTTTTCAGTACAGTGATATATTTCCAGAAAGGAATATCAATGGAGTAATTATTCCAGTAACAAATGAATCTGACATACCTGAAATACATTTAAGTAAGCAAGAGAGTGAGATAAGACATGCCAATTGCAAGAACATGTATCTATGTAAAGTTTGAGTTAATCACATAATGATTTATATGATGGTATAAAGTATCTAAGGTAATTTTAACACTAAAAGGTAAACAAATGCCAAAATGATGAGTCTAATGGTAGAGTCATTTGTTGCAATCAGATCCATTTATATCATTCTCATGATAAATGACTGATAAACAAAGATTGCAGTTGCATTTTGACATAGCAGAAACATTGAAATTCAATCTGTCCTTTGTGAATGTATCTATAAGTCTTTAAAGAGTCCATTCAAGGTCTTGCTGATTTAATAGGTTTTTGAAACTTTGTACGATTTCACAAGTTATAGGATGGATGGATAGATAGACAAATGTTAAAAACATATATTAATTATGAAAATAACTGTCCTGGCATACTTTCATTAGCTTAAAATGTATTTATGTAACAGCAGATTCAAACTCACAATACACTTTAAAACAAATATTTATCATGGCCCAAAGTAAAAGTTAATTCCTAAAATATGTTGACAGTTGTTTAACTGTCTGCCAGAAGTGCCAAATCTTAATCTTGTAAAAGCTGCTATGTTAAAAGGTTTATATTTCTTCACAAAAGGAAATCTTGCTCCGCCACTGCTCTGCACATGAGGTACTGCAATGTGCCTCATTTTTAGTGCACTGTGGTTATATTTCTGGGTTCTTGCAGACCCTCGGCTCTCCCAAGTATAGGTGAGTAGGTAAGAACCCAGTAAATAGATATAAATGGAAAGAACTTCCAATGCATTCAATAAACTTACTTGTCAAAAGTGCCTGAATCACCTGCATACAAGTGGAGACCATTATGATGCCTTTCTGACAGTATAGTAGATATGAAAAACAGACAGCAATGGAAATTTAAAAAAAACACTGCAGCTGAGCATTGTTTTGGTGGTACGCAGACAATGTTTCTCTCTCTCTCTCTCTAATACTCTCACTCTCATTCTCTCTCTTTCTTTTTTTTGGTCTCGATCCCTCTCTCTCTTTCTCTCTCTTTCTGTCTCTCTCTCTTTCATTCTCTCTCTCCTTTCCTTCGTCTGGTTCCAGCCTCATAGTTCCAATTACATGGCAATGTATCACCACCCTCCTTCCTCCCTCCAAATTCAATACCACCACAATCCCATATCCTCACTCTCTTCCACAGTTTCTTATCTGCTCAGGAGTCCTATGACGAGGCACTATAATCTTCCTCACAGAAACTCACACCATTGCACACTATGTCAAAAGAACTCCTGCTGAAGACATCACCTTCCCTCATAATTCTACTTTCTACAACCCTTTGGCTTTGCCCCTCAGGACTAAGTGGCCTAGCTGGACATTGTATTTCTCTGATAGCTACCGCATCCAGTAGTATCAGCACCATCACAACTAGAATGATAATCATGTCTGTAAATAGCTTGTTGAATAACAAAATAAACCAAGTTTTAAAGGCTCCAACCAGAGAGTTCTAACTCATCATTTTGACATAGTTTATAAAAATTCAGAAATGACCAGAATACATATAAGGTATTATCATTCAAATTACCTTTTATATTCAAAGCACAGCTTTATACGGGAAATCATGCTATACAAATGGTTGAACGTCTGGTCTTGAATCATCCCATTGTGTCCAAATGTGTCTGGTAGAAATACTTACAGCACCCCAGAAGAGTATTTTACATGTCTTCATTGAAAAAAGTCATAAATTCACGTATCTGACGATTTTGAGCGTATCGTATGCAAAATTACTCTGCGCATGCACAGAGCGGGCATAATACGGGCAAGACACTGAGACATACGGCCGTGGACACAAGCAATGTTCTTGTAAACCACGAATAAGAGGCACTTACGACAGCATGCGACTTCGGGGAGTTACCTGGGTGGGGAAGGGACATCTTGCCATGTATGTTGCAAAATAGGGCGTGCCAAACTCCAGTGCACGCAAACACTTTTCTTTGGCTGTGATAGTAACTAGTCTTTCTGCCATATCTTTTACACCAGCTCTGGGGCTAGTCTAAGTCCCGATCAGTAATGATAACAGTCTCGTATGCACGCTTTAAGATGAGTTCATGAGAAAAGAAGAACCAATGTTGGTTGTATCGTTTAAGAAGAATTTGCAGTAGATTAATCATTTAGGGATTATATGAATGGAATACACCTGATAGGGGGTTCGGGAACTTTGTTAGGTTTAAATAGCAGTAAGTTAGGAACACCCCGTATGCCACATTGAAGAGGGAGGATCAACACTTCTGGGGAGATGATGTGACTACCCACACTGGAAGTCTTTGTATATTAAGGACTGAGAAATTTACATATATTTGATACATCTCTCAGAAAACACGGAACGGCATTTATTCCTCACAGGAGACATTATATTAATTTTCTCAGTGCAGATTGTTCTGTTTCAGGAGATTGATTGTTTGAATCACCAGGGCTGTACCTGTTTTACACTTGTTTTTGTTTGTATTTTATTTTAGCTCTGTTGTGGATAGGAGCAGTAACACAGTGGCAGCTTGAAGGTCTCGTTTTGCGTTGTGTTATCATATCTTTTCTGTTTATTTATATTCCCTATAGAGATGTGGCCCTCTACCCCCTCCCCTCCCTAGGGGTACCCACTCTATGATGAAAGCACTATAGCCCCTCTCTAAGCCCTGAGCGGTGTGTGGGGGGTAATATTAACAATAATGAAAAGTATATTGTCTCTGGTGCACTACAGGTCCCAAGATGGCCAGGCTGCCATTAAGTAGTACTAGAACTACAAGCACAAGCATACTCCATGGCTGCAAGGCCATGCTGGGACCCATAGTGCTTCAAATAAACATGTACATACAACACAGACACAAGTGTAAACATCAAAGTAAAAATCAAGCATCCCTATTAAATCAAGAATTCCTATTTATAAAATTACCAATGCCTAGCGCACTCTAACGTAAGTGAGCCGTACGTCTGGGAAAATCCCAAGTCCATGGTCGGATGCACTAATATGCCGCACCATATTTACGTGACAGATCTGTCTTGCGACTGAATTCATCAGGCTTCGTATTTTGAGATTCGTTCCTTGATGAATTTGGGCGTTCGTAGATTGCATTTTCATGCGTATATTAAGTAACGCAAGTGGCGCTCAGAATGTGTGTCCTATGTAATCAGGCTCTATGTGTGTTTTTTTTTAGTTTGGTGGCACTCACTAAAATTAGCAGATCAGCACCTTGGTTTTGGAGCACTTCAAAAGGTTTTTTTTGTCAATTTTAAAAATGGGGGCATGCCCATAAACCAAACAGTCCAGGGAAAAATCTGGGGCTGTCCCTGGAAATTTGGGACAATTGCCAACTACTTTTATATGTGGCATGTAAATATATACCTGCCACATGTAAATCAGTTGCCTGATATATGATTCATAATTGTGTTTTAAATAACCAATATATAAAGAAACATGAATATAAGGGCGAGTATACTTGGTATTAATTATTCAATTGTTTTCCAAAAAAATCTTAAAAGGGATATTTTATAAAAATGCAGCAATCTGAACTATCATTCAAAAAAACTAGATGCATTTTAATATGGAAATAGAATTATCTTGATTCCTAGTCACTGAGTTAACTGCTTGGAACATTTAGAAGATGCTGAGCAATATGTCAGTAAAATAATTATATGGATTTTGCTGATGGGTTTAGTTTGGTCTTGAACATAACAACCATAAATCATGAGAGATTGTAAACACAAGATAATCTCAACCAAAAATCTATTATTTTATTCTTCACAAGTTAAAAAAACCCTCACGGAAAGTAAGATAAACATATTTTTCTTTTTAAAGACCTATATATTATACAATGCATGCATCTGTTATTGTTAGATAAAGACTTGTAGATAAGGTGATGAAAAAGAATGTGGGAGAGTATTCATATCCTGGACCACACAACCTCATATATAATTGGAACTACAGGAGTGTAAATTTAAATCTGTATAACAGAAAAATGACTTCAGGACTATGTAATAATGTAATAAACATTGTAATAAACAAGGCTTATATAATATAAGATAAAATTGACATTTATATATTATCAAATCTGGGGAAAAATGGGGGCTGAATAAGTACGATACATGCTTATCTAAAATAGTTTCAGTAAGAACAAACATTTAACTTTTAAATCAAGAAAGAGTGGTATGAATTTATGATGCACACGCAGTGTGAAGCACAAACAGCTTTTATTTTGCTTTTGTGCGCCTAGATGGTCCAAGATGTGCACATTGCGATACATGCACACTTTCCATACTTGGGTGATGCCTTTGGAAAGGCAAAAACTTGACTAAGCAATACACAGCGAAACGCGCATTGGCGTTATTGCTGGATGCATCTGATCCTTTGACCTAGAGGAGTTTATTAATGCAGGAGCACCCCTATAAGCCCAGAGATAGAGGGGTATCTAGGAGGCAGATAGCAATACACTCCCCATAATTAGTCTCTATCAAGAGACAGCGCTATTTAGACATGTGACTTGGACCAGCTGATAGGCAGATTTCATGCTAATTACTTGGTGATATACACCACAGGGAGATGTGGAACTGCTTCTATTAAGTCAGTGTTTATGAGCTACTCAGGAGATAGTCAGTAATATATTATTATATCTATTCTGTCTTGTCAGATAGATATTATTACATGTAGGGTTTGCTATTATATAAAACCTTATATAGAAGGGGCACACATGCACATATGCATGTGCCTGCAGTAGCAATTCTGACTATAACTATAGTAACTGCAAATTAATCGCCAATTCTGAGGTGCCAGTTTCGGCCACCAGTCCTGAGGTGCTAGTTCCAGCCACCTGTCCAGAGGGGTCATTTCCAGCCGCTTGCCCAGAGGTGTGTCAAAGTCGAATAATTGGATAAAAGAAAGTATATCGATTAATATTGTTTTACCATGCGATTGTGATCAGTACTCCACATGTCATGGCGCAATCGCACAATAAATAACGCACGCATACACTCGCACTTACACAATCACTTATATATAGTTCATATTTATTAAGGTTCCAATCCACATTCATTTATTAGTAAAATGTATTAGATTGTTTATTTATGCATATATAATACTGTAGTAAAGGTATTTATGGTTCAGGTGATTTAAAAGGTAAAGAGTTTGGTCTCATATTAAAGCTTATTTCATCTGCATTAACCCGGTGTGGACAGAGTAGCGATCGCATCTAGCGATCGCAAGATACAAGCAACATGAGATTAATACTCTAAAATAGTTTTGTGTGGGTCAGTTTGAACTGGTCATTCAGAGTCAAAACATGTGAACAATGGTTGGGGGACGTTGCCCCTCACCCTTTGTAAAGATCAAATGAACTGACTTATAACTTACTAGGAACGGGAAAATCATTAACCCTGGACCAATGAAGATCTCACTAAGTGTTATCTGTACATTATAACCAAGCATGCTGGCTTTTGTTCTACCTCTCTTTGATCCTGGCAACGTGAGAGCATGGCTGCATTCATTGAACCTGGGTGAACCCTATAAGGAAAATGTAATGTATTCTGTGTTTTTATACCTTCCTGCTTTATTTTAAACATATTTAATGTGTAACAATGGCTTGCTGCAAAATCCTGCTTTATTTTGCAATTAAATACATTGTGCGTTGGAACCACAACAATCGCATTGGACAATGTTTTATTGGTAAGCGATAAAATGACTTTAATAGGTGCCAGTTCCATACGCTTGTCCTGAGGCGCCAGTTCCAGCCGTATGTCCCCTGGTGCCAGTTTCTGTTTCATATTCTGAGGTGCCAGCCCTTGTCTTCATCTCTGAGTTTGCAGTCTCTGTCTCCAGCTCCGAGATGCCAGCCTCCGTCTCCAGCTCTAAGCTGCCAGACTCTGTCTCAGCTCCAGTGACTTCGCTAGCTCCAGAGAGGATGTTGCCCCTACAGCCTGTTACAGAGAGGGTGCAGTCTCAATAGCCTGCACCGCCGCTTAATATGGTTCAGCCCAAGTTATTATTCCATGCGGTTCACTTAGTGCTGTCTGGTCCGAGGATCCTCCGAGTGTTGTCCAGTCCGAGGCTTCTCTCAGTGCTGTCCAGTCCAATTGTACTCATTTTGGGCCTTCCTCCAAGTGTGGCCAGCCCAGGCCTTCCTCCAAGTGGGCTCAGTCTGAGTCATCTCCTGTTGAGGGTGTACAGTTCCAGCAGTCTCTTGACAAGCATATACAGTTCCAGGCATCTCTTGCTGAGGGTGTGCAGTTCCAGCCATCTCTTGCTGAGGGTGTACAGTTATGTCCATCTCTTGCCGAGGGTGTACATTTCTGACTGCTTCCTGCCATGGGTGTACCTTTGATGGGAAGCTTTCTCAACTTAGTACCCTACTGAGGTTTTGTGCTTCATATTTCCCTCTGTACCTAGCCTGGTTAACAACCCAAAGAGGCAGGTACTGTTTTTTTTTATCAAATTTTAGAGGAAAAGCCTTGGGCAAAACCCTTTATTGAGATCAATTATCCCATCCTATCGGATTTGCAGTAATCACCAAGTTTGCAACGCCTCACACAGTGCCAACTTGAAGGTCATCTGTGCATCCTGTAATATCATCTATCTCCCCAGTCCAAGAATTACCAATGTGCTCCACCCAACTGGTTAAGCTCCCATTCCGAGGAGGTTTTGCAAAAAGAAAAGGTGAAAGAAGAGAGGTGGGTCAGCGGTTCCCATCCTTGGATGAGGACTTCTCTGCCGGGCCCCCCATAGTGGACTTTTATTCAAACTGTTTTAACCACTTTTGATGATACGGGCGTCTAGAATCCACCCTAAGGGGGAGGTAATGTCAGGATCTGCCTGCACTTCAGCTGCAGCTGCCTCGGCATGCTGCTTCTCTTTGCAACCCATGTCTTTAGACTATAATGGACTTGTAACTTTGAATGTATCCTGCAGTACCTCTAATCCACCAGGGGTGCTGCTATTGTGCTATGGTGTCTTGTCCCTTTTCTCTACCATGAGTTAACCTACTGCACTACCTAATCATCTGCACAGGTTGTCTCCTTATTTACACCTATCTCTTCTCGTTACCATTTCTGGTCATTGTTTATGTTGTTGTGCCAGACATTGTTGTGCTCACTTGTTTCTCCAGTTTCCTGGGATTTCTACAAGCTGCTGCCTACATCTCCCTGATTTCTCTCCGCAGCCTGCTCACCTGCACCAGCCATGTTCATTGTTATTTGCTTTCAGCCTCTCAGCAATCCTTGTTCAGAATCTGCAATACTCAGTTTGTATCATTTTGCATTATCTGGACCATATCTGTTCAATAAATATCATGTGCTTTCCTCATTTTCCAGGCTCCATAACTGTCATTTCCAGCTTTCTGCATTAAAGTGTGACAGTGGGTTAATATAGTGAAAAATAGATGAAAGCAAACATTTTGTATGTGATGCGATACAGATCTCAGCATACGGAAGCTGCCATTAAGTGGTTGGGCATGTTGGATGTTGGGGTTTTAATAACACAAGTGCCACCAAATTCTACAAAAATGTAAACAGTACACAAACACAGCATTAGCAATTTAATTGAAATAAATATTGCACTACACATTCCACTTTTTATTCTCTTTATTATCTCACCTAAATTCAGGCTGGCATCATTAGCATCATGAAGTACATTTAAATTTTGGTACAATAAAAAAACATAAATGACAACTAAGACAAGTTACACTAAAATCTCCCAAAGCAAATTGAGCTCTTCTTTTATGCCGTTATATATTTATAACCAGGGGATTTCTCATGCTCTGAGGCCAAGTGGTGGCCTGCTCATTTTTTTATATTGTTTTCTCCATTTTTCTTGAACAACATGTTTAGTTGGTGCTGATGATCATCAGTACATATTTTGCAAGGGGAAAGGGCGGAATCGGGGTGGAAGCAGTCACAACAGATGCACGTTCTAGTGGCATATATGCAGCAGCTTCTTCCTCATCATAGTATAAGTTGCAATGACACGTCCCTACTGTACTATGCCTAAGTCTGCTAACTCTTAGCCTCTTAGACCTCTTTAAGTGTAAATAGACACAATGATGAGATATGTCTTAGTCTGCACACTGTCATGAAAATCTTTGTACTGTGAATGCGCAATAAGTAAAACCACATTTTGTGTTTCTACATTGGACTTACATCTCACTCTGCATGACCCCCCTAAGTGTCTTTTTTCAATGCAAAAGCCCTACATCTCCAGGCACAGATGCTTTGTCCTATCTCAACTATTATCACTTAGACTTCTACATTGTTATGCACATAGAACAAGGCAATCCCCCTATCATCCAGAAGAAGACACATTTTTGTACAATGCCATGTGCTACACTGTAACATCCTATGAAATATATGTAAAAGCATCACCATGAAATCATATCTAGGAAAATGTATTATGGACCTCTGAATACTGCACAGACAGTTTGTAAATGACCCCTGCGAGTTCATTTACTGGTATAAATTGTAAAATGAACTTAAAAAGAGTGTAGAATAGTAGTATAATTCTAATTGTTAATAAAGAAGATGTTTCCTGATTTGGGGTCAGTAGTTCAATTTTCAGTGAAATAATTTTCAAATCTTTTATTCCTATTTTAAATCAACCAAGTGATTTAAAAAGTGTTTTGGGACCGGCCCCTTTCCATCATAGGCACCGGATCTTATAGCTAAGAAGTGGCAGGTCTTTTTGACCTAATCTTAATGCATTTTTCATGTGTTTATTAATGTGAAAAAGTGCAAAAACATCAATAGATATGAACAAAAGCTTAAACTAAATAATCTAAACTTATTACTCATGATAAACATTCAAATATTATGTGGTTGATTACTGCAGGCCATTTACTAATTGTGAAGAAAGAACTAGCTCAATAAAAACATTTATTCATTAGTGGTAGTATTATCTAAATGTATTTCCCTCTATTATATACCTAAATATTTCATTCTCATTCACTAATTATGAGACCAACTATTTTCACTAGGCAATGTTTGGAAGATGGAAAAAAAACCATCATATTCAGATAAATATACATATTTTAAAAATAACTGGTAGATATGGTTAAAACCAAATATCCAAAGAACGGATAGAAATTAGTTACATTAATTAAATTCCTTAGGTCAGTATCCAAATAATAAATGCGCTTATATTTTTTAGGTAAGTATAGGCTTTCAAAGTTGCACAACTGCATTCTAAACACCATACAATGCCTTCTGACTGGCAGTTTATATATTGTGAAATCTTAATATAGTATACTGAGCCTCACCGCCGGGTATAGCTTTCTGTCTCTGGTTGCTGACTTTCTCCTTTCTTCTGCTCCTGTGCTAATTTGGATTGATTCTTTGTGTATGACCCCTGGCTTGCTTACTGTACTTTGTTGGATTGCCTGTGACCCTGACCTCTGCCTGTTTTCCGGATACTTTGCTTTCTGCCGGCCCTGACCTTTGCCTGGACTTCAACCTGCTGCCTGCTGTTGCCCCTCTGACCTCGGCCTGTTTTTGGACTCCGATACCTTCTACCATCAGGCCCTCTCCTGCGCTGCAGCAATATTATAAACTTGTACTACTCTGAGATATAGACCTTGGTAGCGCGTACAACTCTACGGGAAAGGCGGCTGCTATAGGTGAAGACCTCTCCTGCCTGTTCTACAAGTTTATGATATTTTCTGTCAGCCCTAACACTAATACACAGTAGATAAAAACAATGTCTTTATAAATTTAAAATCTGGCTTCTTTCAACCCCTCCCCCCCTTTCACCACCATCAATGATTATGTTCTCGTATTTTTGAAACTCAACTAAACTTGACTTTTTAAAAGGGTCATGGCAATCTTTGTTACGAACTTTGTTTTTATTAAAATCAGAACTGTATAGAAGAACGGAGGCATGAACAAGCACTACTAAGAGAGAAGATGTGAAGGTGGAGGAGGAGAGGGCAAGCATGCATGCGCCTGTTGCCATCCTTGTCTCTCCTACTCACTAATCTTCTGGGATTATAATTAGCAAGACCTTACAGAGAAAAAACTGGATTGTTAAAATCATATGGCTAATATGATACTTGAAGATAGAAAAGTAACCAAATCCTTCACTTACTACGCAGGCCCCTAACATGAATTTGAGAATAGACTACATGTTTGAAGAACTCTGCTTTAACACTGTAACTACAAGAATCTGTTAGCACCCCAATCTCCTGGTCTGAACATCTAGCAATACAATTGGACCGATCACACCCTATAACTCCTTCCACACATTAGAAGCGATGCTTCTCAATCAGAACTGCAGTGAAGAAGTGGGACTAGCTATACAGGATTACTTCATCTTTAACCTCACAAAAGAGATCACTCTCCTGATCATGTGGGAGATGCACCATGCTGCCATAGGGGAAAACTGATTAGCATTACAGCAGTGTGTTAAAATGATTCAAAGAAAAAGGTTGTAAAGTTAGAATCTCAGGTCACTGATCTCAACGTGAGACACCAACACACACCCTTCAAAAATTTAGGTCAACAACTAGCAGCCTGGTAGCATAGAGATGTAGCTTTACAGTGTTAGTAGTAAGTGAGAACGGTGCATGAACTATTTTTCACAATATAATAGTGTAATGAAGTGTCTTATATGAAAGAAAGGACAGTGCTATTAATAAATGTGAAAATCACATGTACTATTATTATTATTATTATTATTATTATGATTTTTATCTTTAATTTATAAGGCACCGCAAGATTTCCGCAGCACTGTACACAATGCAAACAGTATAATTTACAGGATAGAACAGTACAGAACAATAAACAAATAATACTAAGATTCCAGAAGCTCCAGGCATAGCTATTATAGTGAAGTTGGAGCAGAAGAATATGCATAAAGAAAGGAGAGAAGAGGACCATGCTCATAAGAGCTTACATCCTAAAAGGAGGGTAGAGAGACAGCAGGCACAAAGGGAAACCAGTAGAGGGCGTCTAGTGCACGTTTGGAGCATAAATTAGGGGACAGTCAGATGGAGCATGGGAGGTTGTTCCAGTGAAGGGAGAAGTCTTGGATTTTGGAGTGGGATGAGGTGATCAGAGTGGAAGAGAGGCGACAGCCATTGGCTGAGCGCAGGGAACGGGAGGGAGTTTTTTTTAATATATAAAGTATAATTAAATACAAACATTTGTAGTTTTCTTATTTAAAATCAAATGAGAATCTCCTTTCCTATTGCAGTCTAAATGCAAATATCAACTAATGCAAAAAGATGGTGCAACTTCATATATATAGCAGTCACACTAATGAATCAATAACTCTCAGTAGGAATGATCAAGATGCAATCAGTCAGTCAGAAGCAGAAACTACTGCTGCCAACAGTCATCATCATCATCATCATTATGTATGGGGCCCCAACCCACCAGCACTGGCAAGAAATGAGCCTCCCAACAGGCCTATATGCATATGTGTCCAGGTTTACCTGAGTCATATTAACTTAAACAAGTCCTTACTGTACTAGGCCTATGCTTGCCCACAGCATCCTCCCCCATTCCGCTTCTCCAAGTGTGAAGAGTCGCAAGTGTAAGAAGCGACAAAATCTGCATTCTGATCTTTGTGTACACATTTTTTGGTGCGCATGTGCAGAATGAAAATGCATATTTTACACGCAAAAAAACAGGTATAAAACTCTACATGAGCCCCAAATATGTCAAACAATTAAATATTATCTGTCAAATATGAGCAAGGTCACGCACGAATGTTATCTTTTTAGAGCCAGTTGCTTTCATACAAAGCTTGATTCTCAGACACAAATGGACATCCAAGTGGGTTAGCCAAACTTTTGTGGACTTTTGGAAATACAAAAATATGGAATTCCAGATAATCACAAATAATTCCTATCTGTTTGTGCAATAACATCAGATTTAAAAGCAGTTTTTAAAAATAGTATTATATTGTTTACAAACTTCACAGTTTTTGCTTTTTTTGGAGTATAATAATATTTAATGAAAGCTTTATAGTAATACCATTGGGCCTGATAATGATATTCCCACTGTTATGTGAGCTTTTAATAGTGAAAGTAATGCTGTCTCATAATTTCATTTAATAAAGAGCTTCAAATTGTTTCTTGCACAGAATGTGGTGTGTGTAAGGCATCTGTAGGTTAGTAATCTCTTGTTTTGCTGATTCATGAAATATCTTTAATGTGTGTGGAAGGTTGAGTGGTAGCAACGGTTTAGATTTAGTTTTAAAAAAATATTGATTTCTGAGTTGATATCAAGCTTCATTTTGTAAGGACTCAGATTTCAATAGTTTCAATTTCAGCTTGTGGTAAATCTTTTGCTGATTCTGTTATTATTAAAGCAAATGATTTATAAGTAATACTTTATAACTTTATATGTAAATAAAATAGCATCAGTAACCCACTGACATATATTCAAAGGTGCTTATATAACAATATATAGACCTTGTCTAATTTGTGTATGTTGCCCTGTAAGTACTTGATAGATCATTCAAATTTAAATCTGATTTTGTTGTGTGTTTCTCCAAAATCTAATTAAAGAAGAATTGGTTCTATACCCAATCTTTTTGTGATTTTTTGTCTCTTTTTATCTTAAAAAAAATAAATTTGCATTTCTCCTATATAAACCACGAGGCCTATGAGCAAGCAAGGTCAGTCCTAGAAGAACCTGCATTCAGTATTCTATATTTATGGTAAAATAAAAGTTAAACCAATGTTAAATACTGAATGTACATTTGGACTGTATGGATTACACACTGTGGACCTCATGTAGAGTTGGACACAAGTCCAGCTCGTAAGTGTAAGAAATGCTTATGACTACTGCGCATGCGCAGGAGCCAAGGATCCATCTGTCTGCTTTTAGACTGAGACGTACTTTGCACCTCTCCAGAGGCCTAACAGCTGAGGTAGTGGGCTAACTTAGCAATGTAAAGGCGTGTGTTTACATTCTTTACATGTTATACTGAGTGGGAAGTAGTCTCAGATAAGTCTCTAGGAGACGTCTCTGTGGCGGGTGCTCTCTCCTGGTGCAAGATCTGTGCTGATGATGATGACCATCACCACAAACCATGCTGAAATAAAAAATTAGAAAATAGATAGCTACATTTATAAAAACTGCCCCCCAAATTGCTTAACCAACCCTAGTGCTGTCAGACTAGGCTGGTAATAGCAAAATCGGGGGGATATAAAGCATGGAGTCCTGCCAAATTTACTATTACATGCACTAGGCTTTGCTAGACTGGCTGGTGACACAATAGCAGGGAAACCTGCAGCATGGGGCCCCCTGCCATAATGCCAAACCAGCCCTAAGCTGGTCAGCATGGGGCTGAATTCCCTAGAGAGATCGGGCCTACAAAAACATGTGAGCTCCCCCCCCTAGTTTTAGCCATCCCTTTGCTACTACCAGTAGGGCTTTATTTACATGTTTCCCTGATGCACTTCAGGTCCCAGCGGGCCCTAGGTGCCAGGGCATGTTGGCACTCATTGTTCCCCAAGAGGCAGAATGCCCTGGCAATCGTGGAATGCTGGTGCTTGCAGTACTACAAGCACCAGTATGCTCAAACACTTAATGGCACTTTAGGCCTGCTGGGGCCTGTATTGCACCAGGGACAAAATGGATTTATACATTTAATAATTTAATATTACCCCACACCCACCACCCCAGGGATGTGGGAAGATACCAAACTCCCTAGGGAATCCAGCCTTGTGCTAACCAGACAAGGTTGGTTTGGCAGTATGGCAATGGGACCCCACACTGCGGTTTTCATGCTATAGTGCAACCAGCTCAGGTTGCAAAAACTAGCGCTGGTAATAGTAAATTCAGGGGGACACCACGTTTTTTTGTCCCTCCGATTCTGATAGTACCGGACTGGTGTGGCAGCACTGTCGTTGGTTAAGATGTATGGGGGGAGCACTGTTTTTTTTTTGTTTTTTTTTACATTTATTTATTACAGGGCCACTGCAACTGATACACTTGGCCCATAAGAAAGTCAAAACGGTATGTTCAAAGAAGTGTGTGCAATTTGCATAGTATTCAGAGTCACATGGATCTAAAGATACGTGTGATTCGGAATCATATGTAAATAATGAGATGCAATTTATTCTTATGATGTAAGTGTAAATTGCGTCAAACTCTACATCAGGCCCTATGTCCCCTTCTTAGATGCACCAAGATTCTGGCTATTATTAATTATATGATAATTACATGGTAAGGATATTATATCATCCAGCGTGCATCAGCAGCTCCACTCACTACATTTTTATACCATTTAATGTATGTACCTATCATGTGCCATCTACTGTAAATGCAATGTAGCAATAACCATGTTAAAATGTAAGGTAAATCATACGTACTTACTATAAAATAGCATACACTTACAAAACCTTCATTGTGTTTTATTTATAGTGGTAGATCTTTTTCTCTTAGTTTAGCCAATCACATTCTAACTTTAATGTTTGCACTTTATTGGTTCTCTTCTTACACTGTAGAAATCATTGTTCTATAACTGAAAATCAGTAAGATTGAAACAACTAGAGATGCTCACTGACCCCCATGTTTTGGTTTTGATTTTGGTTTTGGATCTGGATTACCATCGTGTCTTGGTTTTGGTTTTGCAAAACCACCATTGCGTGTTTTGGTTTTGGTTTTGTTTGGTTTTGTTTTCCTATTTTGTTGGAAAATCAATTTTTTGGGCATAAAGTAACCAGATTTAATGCTCCACCTGTTTCTTGGATAAGTAAGGTGATTCTAAAGCTAATAAATTAGGAAGAAAACAGTTTATTCCCTGGTAGGCTGTCCTTAATTCTGCACACGAACCTGATTGTTATCCTCTCCATCTTAGCCTATTGGCAATGCAGCCATCGTCTTTGGGTGTATATTACACCCTACACTTCTAGTCAGGGTCGGATTAACCAAAGGGCTTTATGGGCTACAGCCCAGGGGCCTTGGGCTGCTGGGGGGCCCTAGAGATTTTAAAATGTTTTTGTTTTTTTTAAAAAAAACAAACGTCTGCTTTTTCTTCATCGGGTTGGGGGCCAGGGGCGGATTAGCCATCCATACACTGCCTCATGTGTTTTCAGTACATTTTTTTTATTATTTGTTTTCCGGCGGCACGGGGGATGGTGGTGGGTGATAGGCGAATCTCTCGTATTTGGTTTGACCTGAAGGGGCGGATCCGGCAGTGACGCTGTCCTGGCAGCGAATAAGGAGGCTGCCTGTCACAGAGAGGGGACTGCAGAGGCTCTCGCGTGACTTCCTTAGCTTCAGCCCAGACGGATGCCTCCTGCATCATGAAGCTGAACAGTGCCAGCACAGGTAAGTAGTTAGCAAACTAATCAAAAAAGTGCATGATAGTGACAGTGAGAGTGTGTGTTGATGTTCCCTGGCTTTTTAAAATGTTATGTTATGATATTTAATGGTCACTTTCTATATAGTGAAATAGGAAATCCATGCATAAAATAACACAAGCATAGAAGCTTGGTCGGATTAGATAAATTGCAGGGTATACTTATTTTTTAGTGTTACCCATGAACTATTTTGGTTAAACAGCTCAGACATTTTTGGAACACTGATGGTAAAGAGTTAATAGACTGGTGTGACAGCCATTTGGAGAAGTGACAACTACCACAAGGAGAGAAAAGTCAGAAGAAAAGCACAAGGATATATATATATGGATATATATATATATATATATATATATATATATATATATATATATACATACAAACACAGTATATATATATATATATATATATATATATATATATATATATATTTATATATATATATATATATATATATATATATATATATTTATTTATATATATATATATATATATATATATATATATATATATATATATATATGTATTGCACTTAAACCTGTTATCCAGAAATACAAGTGAGCTTTGTGAATACACACTGGGATTGTACTTGGTTAGGGTTAGGCAGATTCATTTGAAGTTGGGGTTCATTCATTTGCAGTTTAGTGGTTCCATGGGGGAGCTTTGAGTAGGTAAGAGCATAGGGTTAGGCTAAAAGGAGGTAGGAATAGGTTAGAGTTAGGTTGTGATGAGGTAGGAGAAGGTTAGGTTTAAGATGGGGTGGAAAAATTAGAGTTAGATTGTGAGAAGGTAGACATGCCCAATACGATATTACTGGGGGGGCCCCATTATCGGACTGGGCATAAATTGCTTGACAAATGGGGGCCTCACAGTATCCCTAGCCCAGGGGCCTACAATGTCTTAATCCGGCCCTGCTTCTAGTTAAAGATCTAAAGAAATGGACAAAGGCAGTTTGGTTTCTGTCTGCATCATTCCCCCCCCCCCATCCACTTGTAGTAAAATAGAACAAATGCAGCCTGCATAGACTGTAGAACTAGAAATTCAAATATACAAAGAAATGGACAAAGTCAGTTTGGTTTCTGTATGCATCAGCCCCGCCCCCCCCCCCATCAACTTGTAGTAAAATAGAACAAAAGCAGCCTGCATAGACTGCAGAAATAGAAATTCAAATATACAAAGAAATGGACAAAGGCAGTTTGGTATCTGTCTGCATCAGCCCCCCCCCCCACCCACCCACTTGTAGTAAAATAGAAAAAAGCAGCCTGCATAGACTGTAGAACTAGAAATTCAAATATACAAAGAAATGGACAAAGTCAGTTTGGTTTCTGTATGCATCAGCCCCGCCCCCCCCCCATCAACTTGTAGTAAAATAGAACAAAAGCAGCCTGCATAGACTGCAGAAATAGAAATTCAAATATACAAAGAAATGGACAAAGGCAGTTTGGTATCTGTCTGCATCAGCCCCCCCCCCATCCACTTGTAGTAAAATAGAAAAAAGCAGCCTGCATAGACTGTAGAACTAGAAATTCGAATATACAAAGAAATGGAAAAAGGCAGTTTGGTTTCTGTCTGAATCAGCCCCCCCATCCACTTGTAGTAAAATAGAACAAAAGCAGCCTGCATATACTGTAAAACTAGAAATTCGAATATACAAAGATATGGACAAAGGCAGTTTGGTATCTGTCTGCATCAGCCCACCCCCCCATCCACGTGTAGTAAAATAGAAAAAAAGCAGCCTGCATAGACTGTAGAACTAGAAATTTGAATATACAAAGAAATGGAAAAAGGCAGTTTGGTTTCTGTCTGTATCAGCCCCCCCCCCCCCCATCCACTTGTAGTAAAATAGAAAAAAGCAGCCTGCATAGACTGTAGAACTAAAAATTCGAATATACAAATAAATGGACACAGGCAGTTTGGTATCTGTCTGTATCAGATCCCCTCTCCACTGGGAGTAAAATAGAAAACTATTCAGCCGTTATATAATCTAGAATATAAATAGAAATTGAGAAAGGCAATTTGGTATATGTCTGCATCATAGTCATCAACATCCTCATTAGCGCCCTCGTCGCCTACACAAATCTCCCCCTCATCCTCTTCTATTTCCAAATTGGCATCCTCAATTTGTGTATCACTGGCTACACTCGGGCTGTTCAGGCACACATCAGCAGAACTGCTGAAAGGGTCCCTCTTTATGGGTACACTAACAGAATGCTCACGATTAGACATCCCACTGTTGGATGGACTCTCCACAGGGATTGGTGTCATATCTGATTCAGAGCAAGCATTATCCTCTAATGCCTTACTGTTATCTTGCAGCTCGGCTTTGACGCGTAACAGTACTTGTGCACCACTTGTAGGCTCGGTAACATTTTTTGATCTGCCACTAATAGACAAAGGTGAAGGCCTCATTCTCTCTTTGCCACTGCGTGTGTAGAATTGCATGTTGGCAATTTGTTTTTATTTTTACCGGCACTTAACTTTTCCTCAGTTACACTACTTTTTCGCTTCAACACCGTAAAATATTTTTGGGTGTGTGTTTTCTTGCCTGATTTCAAAAGACTGTGTAGATGACGTGCTGGGAACACTACCATCAGGACTGGTGACAGAACCTGGTTGCTCATTTTGCTTATATGTGGACTGCTTTGAATTCATTCTGAGCCCAACGCACTTAGTGCTACAAATTGTTTTTGACACTGCTGCAAAATAGGACTTTTATCACAGCCAGATAAATTTCTACCAAAGAATGGGGGACACCCCAAAAGCAAATGGAAGTGCTAAATATATTGTTTTTACAGTGCTGCAAAATAGTACTTTTTTCACAGCCAGATAAATTTCTGCAAAAGAATGGGGGACACCCCAACAGCACTTGGAGTGCCAGAAACTGAACAAAAACCCTCCTCTCTTCTCCTCTTACTGCTGTAACAACTGGTATTAAGCTTTCAATGGTATTGAATACAATCAATCACTGTCCCTGCGCTGATATAGCCAGTGTGACCTAACCCTGCTTTCTCCCTCTGTCAAATGGCGATGGATTGCTGTGGAGGCGTGTATTTATGCTTTTCAAATCTCGTGAGATCCGAGCTCAGAAAAACGAATACGTCACAATGACGTTTTGCCTCGATTTTGAAACCGAACGGGCTGGAGAGTACCGAGCCTGCTCGTCGGAACTCGGGACCCTAAATTCGGTAGGATTCGGATCTCGGGGAACCGAGCCCGCCCATATCTAGAAACAACTGTCTGCAAGATGAATATATGGTTCTGCAAACCTGGCTGAGTCTTTGCTATCTCACCAGTTGTTCTGGGTGCATAAATAGCCAAAACGCAAATATTTTCACTTTTCAATTACACATTAACATTACCCTTTTTTGCAAGCTAATGCCATTTTAAGCTTTGTTGTTTGAGTACCAACTTTAAGAAAACATGGTTTTAAAGTAGCATGTTTTATTAATGATTGTACTTAGCAAGCCGTTATATATTTTTTTCTCTAATTAAAATTATTTTACTTTTCAAATTACATATATGTTAGTCTGTGCGTTAATGTTTGCTTAAACTAACCACTAGCATTTTTGTCGTAAAAAGACTGTAATGTATTCCCTATCAATTTTAAATAAGCAAATAGGTTTGGTGTTGAAACTGCAATAGAATTCAATATATTAAAAACTGTATCTTTTTAATGTAATGAAAAAATTTTATATCATAAAACTAAATGATTAATGTCCAAACAACAGATGATATACATGTCCATAGATTACTGTTTGAATTAATGTGCCTGGTATGACTTATTGTTTCCTGAGATTTGAAAGCTGTTTTGCAGATCACTAAATGATTAAATAGAACTTTTTTCTTTCAAACTACTACAATAAAATAGTAACAATAATAATGACCATAATCATAAATAAGATAACAGATATGGATGTGAAAATATAATGAAACCAAATAAATCAATTGCTTCTCAAGTCTAAAAAAAAGTGATAAGCGTGATAGTAATGATAAACACTCTTAAAAATGAATGATTACAACAAATAAGCATTTCACACAAAATCAATATCTTTGTGGTTGTTATTAAACTCAAAATATATGCAAAAAAGCAAATAACTTAAGGTCAGTATATAAATAATATGCAGGTGAAAAATAAATAATACATAAACATATAGACAAAAAATGTAATCGCAGATGGATGTTTTGAACCTGTTACCTACTCCTAAATATATGTAGTGTTCAAAAACAGAACCCCAACACTTAATATAATATAGAATACCAATATATGGATTCTGAGCTAGAAAACTCTCAACAGTCAATTAGTTTACTAAATAACAACAGTAAACAAAGCAAATATAATGATATTGATATGTAACATAACAAAATTAACCCTAAGCTGGGAGGGAAAATTGCAGTGAACATAATCAGTTTGGAGTCTTACAATTACAACTAAGGGTCTAATTTTGGGTTAGGAGCAAAGCAAAGAAAATGAGCATATGTGCACCTTGGCAAAATCATGTTGCATTAGACGGGGAGGTAAATTTAAAATGTAGGGGCAGATGGGATATAGCATGTCAAAGATCAACTTTAATTTCAGTTTAAAAATAAAGTTATCAAGTACTTGTATGCTACATGTAAAAACACCCAGTATTTTCCTTGCATGCAAAAAATAAGTCAATTTGTACCACTTGCATTATAACATGGTTTTGTCCAGGTGCAAAGTTGCTTCTTTTCTTTGCTTTGCTCCTAACTCAAAATCAGATCCTAAGGGCTAGATTTACTAAGCTGCGGGTTTCAAAAAGTGGGGATGTTGCCTATAGCAACCAATCAGATTCTAGCTATCATTTTGTAGAAGGTACTAAATAAATGAAAGCTAGAATCTGATTGGTTGCTATAGGCAACATCCCCACTTTTTCAAACCCACAGCTTAGTAAATCTAGCCCTAAGTGTTGCTGAATATTTGGACTTTTATAAGAAGATTGAAGAAATGTAATCTCTTGTAATCCTAAATTTTCAGTGAGTAGTGCAATGCAACTAATAAGTTTTCCGCCTGAAATGGTAGTTACATTCACTAACTTTTTCAATGTGCCAATACTTTCGGTATATGTAATTATTGTGGATGTACTAATACTTTTGTTATAGATTTAATTGTTGGTGAATTTTCACATCATTATACACTCTTATGAACACATATTTGTTCTAAATATGTCTTTTATAGCATAGGAATTCAAGTAAAAGAGCTTTGAACAGTGCACCCAATGTTTTAGCGATATTGTGATAAATGAATTTAAGATCGGGTCATCACATACTGCCAGTAACATGAAAAATTATTTCTTAACATTAAAAACATTATTAATTAAAGAAACAAAATATAGTGGAATGCGATAGGAATGGAGCGTTATCTAAAAGTAGTGTGGAAACTACTGGGTTGTTCTAAAGTTTGGTCAATATAAGCTAAATGTTTAAGGAAGTGGCATTACATTTTAGATGCATGTTTGTTTGAACTAATGAGATTAAATGTTTTTGAGAAAAAAAAGGTTTTTAAGAATATTGAGAAAGATTTTATAAATTAATTTACAGTCATACATAAATCAGGAACCTTATAAAAGATTCGAACACAAATTGGACAAAAATTCAATAAGAAGGAGGATGACTTATTTGTTGATAATAAGGTGAAAAATTGGAAATGGATTAAATAGATTATAACAATAATAAAGTAAGGAGGTTTAGTCAAAAACTTTTTAGAAGTGATAAACACGTTCTCATCTCATAATTCTCATAATACATCATCATGCAAATTTACTGATAAGACTAGGAGTGCTGAGGCCACAAATGATAATTGATTCCATTGAGAAATAGGACTAACCCAACAGATATGAATCAAAATCACAACATTTATTTGTCTCGTAACATAGATTCTATGTATTGGCTTCTCCCAACAGGAAAAATGGTAGTTCAATTTTTTTTTATTTGGAACTTTTTTGTAGTCAAAGACTAATGTTCTTGGACCATAAAAAAAAAATATAGAGTCTCCAGGAAGGAAAAAAGGCTGCCAAGAGATAGAGACAAGACAGTAAATAATTCAATTTATCCAATAAGATTTTAGACAAATATGAATTGTTAGACACAGTTTTCTCATTTGTTCCAACCTGTAAACTAAGCAGGTATCAGGATTCAAAGCCTGGAGCTTCTGCCTCTGGAGACTGTTACCCTACTGACTGAGCTATTCTGGATAAGAATAGCTCCCTCTGTATTCTAGCTCAATTTAACTGTTCTCCTGATGTTCTAGCATGTTCTAGCTCTACCCTCTGACTTCCTATATAAGTCTTGCCTGTTCCTGTCTTCCTTGCCAGATTATTGTGCTCCAGCCAGTAATCTAGTTCCTGCTGTTGTTACTGCCTCCAGATATCCATCCTTTGTGCACCAACTTCGAAATGTTCTCAGCTATACCTCTGCCTGAACCCTTTTGCTTATTTTCTTCACTGGGTACCGTATCTGGCTGCTGTTTACCATTCTTATTATAACTAACATTCAGTGGCTTGCCTTCTTGCCACTGGACTCCAATTCAATCTCCAGACTGTTACAGCGGATTTGAGTTATTTATAGAAATTAATAAGTTTATCTGTAATTTGACATTAAAACTCCATGTTAAATAGAAGTTAAAAGGAGAAAATATTTCACTGGGAGATTTTGCTGCTACACAACAAATTATTTCTAATACAGGTTTTAAAAATATGTCAATATTCTTTCCAGTAGACTATAGCAACATATTTTTTTGAATTAGTGTAAAAAGATTTTGAATCCTTAAATTGTTCTCAGACTAACTCTAAGTTAAATTTATCAATGAGAGAAAGAAATTTAGGAAAAAAAGGCCAAACGATGGATAATAGAGTTGTTATAAAACAAGTTGACAAAGAAGGAGGTATTAGTGAAAAAAGCACTCTGGATTTTATTAAAAAATACTTGTTGACCCCACAAAGTTATTTGTCAATGAAATATGAGATCTCCTTTCTAGAGGTTTTAACACAAGATGCTTAGCCCGAGATGACTTTAGCTTTATCTATTGCTGCAAACTCAGGATCCCCACATTCTATCACTTAACTATGATCCATAAGAGTATAAGAAACCCATATGGGCACTCTATTGTGTCTGGAATAAGATCTTTGATGTCCAAAGTGTCTAAGTATGATGACATTTGTTTTACAAAACTATGTGTGCACTTTGGATTCATATATAAACTAATCTACACAAGTTTTACAGATCTTACATATTTTTGGTAAACGATTGACATCAGATCACTGTATATTTTCATACTGGAATCAAGATCTGATTGCTAATCCAAATGAGGATTAGGAAGCCCAGTTTTAAATAAATGATCTAAGCTTGCTGCTATTGTATTACTAACCACAAAACACTGTTTATGACCAAACAGTCTGGTATCACTCAGTCTGACATAGCAAGTCAGATCTCACATGCTCTGTAAAAAGGTTGTCTCAATATTGTGCATTACAAATATGCAATAGGGCATAATATAGACCTTCAACTAGACCTATACATACATATATCCCGCTCGCAACCCCATGTGTACATAACAAGTGGATGTTTAAAAATAAAAGCATTCAATTATGTATGCATAATTCCAGCAAAATCATTATCAGAACTTTATTACACACATAGGGCCATACATAAGAGTACACAAATTAAATGAGATGGTCACAGGACATTTTGAGAAAGAGTGCATACATACCTGTGCTAATTTAGTCATTTACGTATAACAACAACTATAACTGGAGAACTATAGTGCAAATAAATGCTCCTCAATACAGTGAAAGAGAACCACATATGGTTTTTGGAGCAGCTGGTACTAGTAATTAATTTTGCTGCAACTGAATTGTTACTGTAACATAAAGAAGTAGAGAACCTGGAAATAATAAGTAAGAAGTACACAATCTGATTATTACTAGTTCTAGAAGAAGGCTTATTTTTTAAAGGAATTATACTAAGAAATGTGACATCTTATGTAATTGTAATCTGAGTGAATTCTAGAAAAAGTAGATTAGCAACTGTAGGTTACAGCTCACTGTTTTAATACATATGTTATTTTTCTTCACACTTTTTGCCTATGTTTTTAATATTTCACTTTTTATGAAGTTGCTGAGATTTTAATGAAAGGAATAACAGTTATTAAGTATTATTTGAAAATAAAAGTGAGCATCATTTCTCATTTGAATCATGTACACTAATTAGTTGTCATGGTAGCAACTCCTAGATTTCAAAGTCATTCATCCGAAATAAGGAAAATGACGGTAGTTAAGACTGTTTTAGATATGTTGTCTTTGTTGTTAATTAATCTTCAGAGTTGTTTAAAGTCAGGAAGAGCCCAAGTGCAATTATGTTGAGATAGGTGGGCATTGCATGCTGTCTCCAGTGGTCGGGTACTGGACCCACAGTGCCATCCAGTCTGTCTGGGGTGTCTAATGCGCATGCTCAATACGGTCTGCCAAAATGTCAACTACACATTCTCAGCGCTTGTTCTTTTCTGCTTATGAGTACCATAGTGTTCCACATACATGCAGTACTTTATTCCTTACCTATTATCCTGATTCCACAAGATTATTTATTATATATACAAACCTGTATACTGTATACAATAAACCAACTTTCTGGTTAATTGACAGTGTGTGGATTAACATTTTCCTCTACAATCTACTAGACATTTGCCAATAGGTTAAGGGCCCAGGTTCCAAGTGTGGAGTACCTGTTGAACAGGAGATGCAACTTCAAATCAGAGGAAATCGCGCAAGTATAGCAGTCCTTTATTTGAATTAAGGTAAGAAGGTACATTCCAGGTGCAAGAGTGGTCTTTGTAAAATTGAGAGGCTTTGAGAATTATTCCATGTGGAAATTTTCAATGGAGATGCAGTTAAACCCCAAATCTCAATGATGTGGATAGGGCCATTGGAACTATTAGCTGTGGAGCAGCATGTCTACCCAATTATCAAAGGTAAAGCATCAGACAAAATACACGTGGGTTGCCCTGCAGACAGCTTATAAAGATGAGGGTCTCATTAGAAGAATAAACATGAGGCACACTTTGTATTGAACCAAGTTAAGGGAGTGCAAAGACATGAATGAATACATTGGTAAGATGTCTATTTCACAGCAGTTAATGGCCATCAGAGTCCAAGCTGATGACGTAGAGGTCACCATGGCTATGCTGTAGAACATGACCGATGAGTTTGATTTTGACTTGTAGTGGCATTGGAGTCATGCACTACCAACTTATCTACAGAGGCTGTAAGGGTGAAACTGTTACAATTCCAGAAGTGGATACCCGAGGACACTAAATCTGAAACAACTGCTTTGTTCATTAAGGACATTAAGCCTAAAAGACCAATGTACAAGTGCTTTATTTGTCACAAAATGGGACATAAGGCCTTGGAGTGCAGAATGAAAATGCAGAGTGGCATGAAAAGCAACCTTGATAAAAACAAAGAGTCAGCTTTGAATGTGACAGACAGCCACAGAAAATACTGTTAGTACATGGATTCAGGAGCCACAAGACACTACAGTGGTAATAAGCACCGATTTACTTTGTTGAGCGAGTGTGATTCCATCAAAGTCAGAGGAATCGGAGAGAAGATCCTAACAGCATCAAATGTCAAAACAATTACAGTCAACCTGAAAATAAAAGTTAAAACTGTGATTACAAACATTGAAGAAGTTTTGTTCGTACCAGATTTAGGAACTAATCTGATTGTCATAAGTGTCTTATAAAGCAAAAGTTATCAAATAGAATCCACAGAAGGCAAGTTCACTCTGCATAATAAAAGAGGGACTTTAATAGCGACATCCCATTGCCAGCGTATGTCTTAGATATTGAGGAGTGTTATGCGATGGCTACTTCTGATACAAGCCGTACTATAGAACTGTGGCACAAGCGCTTACAACATCTTGGATATGATAGTATGCAGAAACTTAAAATTGAATGGCAACAGGAATGAGTGTAAATAATCATGGTAAACCAATATGTTGTCAAAGTCGTATAATTGAATGAACGAAAGTATATTGGTTTAATATTGGTTTGCCGTGCGTATTGCGAAGCGTACGCCACGTGTTACGTAACGTGGTGCGCTCGCACGGTAAAATACGCACGCACACACTCGCATTACAACAGTTAGTTATTTATATAATTTCATATTGGTTCTGTTACACTGTAATTCAGGAGCAGATAGTATTCGGTTTATTATTAGTCTATATATATATATATATATATATATAGATTATATGTACATTGTAGTGTTATTAAAGGTTTAGGTAATAGGAAAGGTGTTATGCCTGATATCATATTGAAGCCCTAATCATCAGCAGCTGTCCGGTGAAGTCGGCGAAGAGATCGCACATTGCATACTTTAGCTATTGATATTAGAGAGTAAACCTTTGTATGATACTGGCTATGAAAAGGAGCAGACCCCCTGGAGAGAAGACCCCCACCTTTGGATTCCATAGATTGAATCAACCTATTACCTGTCTGGCTTGGACCCACCCAACGTCTGGACCTATAGAAACAATCTACGTCATCTCTATTGTTCACAATGAAACACTGACTGTAAATATATTAGCTGCATCTCACTGGGGCCTCAGTCAACTCTGACACAATATTCTATACAGAATATTGTCCATCGGGTCCCGTGGGTGCGCAGCGAGCACATGCGATTGCAGCGGTATGTATGTATTTATCTTTTGGTATTGGCTGTGCTGTACTGTACTTTATCATTATATAATAATGTATTGAATTGTTGACTATTTACATCTGCTAAAATAAATTACTTTGTGCTTTGGACACACATACAATTGATTGGGCAATGCTTATTTTAAAACAATAGAATTACTTTAATAATTTGGGGGCTCGTGAGTTAGGAGTTACGTTACCGGCAGGTATGCAACGCTTATGATATTCGGTTCCTCAACAAAGGGTGGATTGACGGACGCGTCGTATAAAGCAGGAAAGAACGTAATGCGTCTAATACCTGTGGTTCACTGTGTGTTGCGAAACCGAATGTCCGTTGTTGCATAGACTGAAGGAACGCTAATTAGAATCTAGGGACAAGAAAGAAAAATGTTTCTTTTTATTGTCGTTTTATGTTTTAAAGTGTATTGCATTGCTGTGCATATGTGTAGTTCCTGCTGTGAGTACGCAAACTTCTGGTAGATTTGCCACGTGGTTGAACAATAGTTTTGATAGTTGTTATATGCATACTGTAAGCACTTGGTAAAGTCTCTGAAAAGATAGTGCCATTGTTTGGGAAAGTTATTTTCTGTACAGAAAACAAAGGTTATGTGTGTGTATGTGAATAAATACATAAAGGCAAAAATATACTGGTAACTAATAGGTAACTATAGGTTTTCGCACGTGCACCCAATACTAATCACGACATTCACTGATAAAGGGTATTGTTCCGCATAATGAATCATTGAGCTGTGCAGATCGACCGCATGGCAAGGCCGTGATTGAGTATTGGGAGGGCAGTGTGGTACTATTTAAAAATTCATAGCGCTGTAGTTCAGGTGTGTCTGACGGGGCATGTTAAAAAAGGTGACCTGACAACAAAGGTTCTGTTCTGGAAACAGAGCAGGATATAAAGAAACCTTTGTGTGAGTGGTGTTCTGTTCTAACAAAGAGCAGGTGATAAAGAGACACCACAGAGTATACTTGGCAGGTATACTCGAAGCGAAAATAACAGGTTTTCACGGCATTCCCAAATATTAATTGCAAAGCTTACCGATAGTTAGTATCCATAAGCCGTGCGATCGGACCGCATGGTTGATTTAGTGCAGCCGTGATTGCGACTTGGGAGATGTGGGAGGAAATACGCTGCAACCACTGATATTTTTGATTGATATCGGGTGCTGACAGTGGTAAAGTACTCAAACTAGGAAGGGCATTGATATCTTAAGGGGACGTGCCTGTTGAAAACGTCCATGAATAAAAAAATCTCTAGTAAGTTCTATTTCAAAGGAGAACAGGTAAAAGTCTTTTTGTGTAGCGTTGAGAAATAGGTTGTTTTCACAATGGATACGAAGCAAACGCTAGAGATAGTTCATGTTGTGCTGCCTAATGAATGGCCGGTTGGTTCGGCAAAATATGTTATGTATAATAAATACGGTGCCTATGCAACGGCAAACTGCGACAAATGGGTCATGATGACCCGGGAGTGTGTGAAACCTTTCCCAAACATAGGTACTCTTGACTCAGAGGTGTTAAATAATATTAGAGATAAAGTGCGGTTCATTAAATCAACAAAAACGAGAATTGAACATGATGACTGTTTAAAATTGTGGCAAATGGAAGGTAACACGTGGCAGAGCAGCGAACGCACAGCGAAAGTGAGTGTAGCGAAAAACACGTGTTCAGCGGAAGTAAGCGTACCGGAAACAAGCATTCCGGAAGTGTGCATTGCAAAGCGTGGCGAACTGAGCGCAAACACGCCCCCGACAAATTCGGTCGGGCGGATAGTACAGCCAATACCAAAAATATGAAAACTGTAACTAGTAAGTTGTATGTTGTTTTAAGTAACGTTAAAAGTAATGTTTCAGGACAAAGAAAAGGAACGGTCCCACCAGCAGGGGCAGCTGCTGAAAGTGGTGAGAATAATGAAAAAGGTTAACACAGGGGAGACATCCATTGTACTGCAGCAGCAATTTCAGCAACTAGTTTTAGTGATTTGGTAGACTCACATCCTGTCTGCACAACAGCAGTTCCCAATGGAAAAGCAGACAGGAATAGTGATGTTCCCTTAAAACATGTAGCAAAGCATGATCCATGCACTAGGTCTGAAACATTTTCAATTTTGTCTGATTTCCCTGATCCTAGGAAAGATTTGACCAAATGTCAGCAGTTTATTAGATATTATGGTAATGTGTATGAGCCAACTAATAACGATTGGCGAGTATTATTGAAGGCCTGTCTTCCTCTCAATACTGATATACAAAAGTTCATTAAGGATTGTATGTTGGAGGAGGATGAATCCTTAACCGAGGATGATAATCAGGACAATATTAGACATATAATTACACAGTTGGCCATATATTTCCCAGTGATAGTGGACTGGAGTAAAATTTTTAGTATCCGGCAAAAAGATAGTGAAAATGCAACAGACTATTTTTGCAGAGCTCTGATAGCAATGGGCAAATATACTGGGGTACCAGACATAAAAGATAATGTATATTACAGAGAGGTTGCTGTTAAAGTTCTAATGGATGGCCTCAGGGAAAACTTGAAAAGAAGGGTGCAAACTTCATTACCAAACTGGAGAGGAATCGCTGTAAGTGCTCTTAGGGAGTCAGCTAGAGGACATGATAAAAGTATGAATAAACAGAAAGAGACACTAAGCAATGGGGTAATGATAGTAAGTATCCCAGTATTAGAGGGTCTGCACACCCGACCACCAGCATACAACCCACATAATAAGAAACATAGAAAAACCAGGTGTTTCAAGTGTAACAAAGAAGGCCATTTCACAAGAGATTGTTAAAAGGAAGAGAAACAACATGAGTTGAGGAAGTGTTTTCAAGGCAATAAAATAGGACATCTAGCAAAACATTGTGCAGACATGACAGGGATGTGCTTCTACTGCCATAAGAAGGGACACATGAGTAGGAACTGTGTAGAGAGAAGAATGGATACCTGGGTTGGAAATCACATAGACATCCACAAAGGAGGCGTACACTTCTCTCAGAGGTTCCCCATACAATTGATTGCACACTCTGTAACAACTAATATTCTGGGGGGAGAAATATAGCCGACTCTAGGTTTAAACTGTGGTAAGTGTTAGTGTGCAGGGAACGGATTTTAAAAGGTAATCTTTGTTGATTTTGTTTGTTCATTTATGTTGTAAAATGTTTGTTTTCCTAAATCGCTAGCCGATGGCAAAGAATAGAAATGTTTGTTTTTTTTGCTGTTTTAAGATAACTATCTTGTTTTTCTTCTCACAGGTAAAGGGGACACAAAAGGAGTATAGACTTAGTGATCAAAAGGGGAGATAGAGAAATAGAAGAATCACTCTTGAAAGACAAATTAACAATAGACAATTGGAACACTCTTTTGTTTTAGGCTGCAGTGACTCATGATAATTTGTTTGGCTGAGAATCATTATCCAACAATGAAGTATGTACATACTTTGCTCCAAAATATCGTTTTATGTATTTCAGAGAAAATATGAGTCACTAAGAGTACATTTTTACATTTCTCTATTATAAGTTAGGAAAGTCCGTTGAAAAGGTATGTAGTCAATGATATACCGAGTTCTTACTGAACAAATGACGGACGACACTGGATGGCACTGTTAAGACCCCCTAGTAAAGTATGGGGAGGGGTCATAGTTAGCAAATAGCTAAGGGGAACAGTGGAATGAATACAGCCATTTCCCCATAGAGTCAGAGTCCAATCCAGCTGTCATTTTGTTGTAAGAATCTCCCTTTCTACATGTATGTTTGTATTCAAACCTTTGTATTCCCATCATTCATTGCTTTCCTATTTGCCATTCTTTACACAAATGCTAGTCTCTCTCTCCTCTCTCTCTCTCTCTCTCTCTCTCTCTACCCTCTCTTTCTCTCTCTCTCTCTCTCTCTCTCTCTCTCTCTCTCTCTCTCTGCTCTGGTAGAGATAAAATCAGACAGTCTCAACAATGGGGCTAAAATATATATTTTTTTTTTACATAAGACAAATTCAGAGATACACACACTAGATTGACATGAGTTACAGAAACAGTCAGGGGTTTTGTTTTCATGTGTATAGAAACTGCTGATTTTAAGCAGAAAGGTTCTGTTGTGGAAATACGATTCATGTGTTATAGATTGCATATCTGTTTTGTTTTTTTTGTCTTTTTGCTTTGGTGCGTGCCTCCTGGACAAAAATGTGCCTTTATATGGATGCACAAAGGGTGGGGAGGACAGGAGGACAGAAGAATGCTAGAGGTTAGGCATACAGATATGCATCTCTGTATAGAACATTGGAGTAGGATTTTTACTACAAGATACGACATAATGTGAAACCCTAGAAAATGTAGAATTTTCATGTTTTATATTTTTTCACTGTTAGACAGGCATGTACTGGATACTGTTATATTTGAAGAAAGTGTTATAGAGATAGACCCCTTTGCCTTTCCCACTTAGTCAAGTAGCTGAATATGAGGTACTGAGAATGACATGTGAGTTGGCAGAGGGAAAATCGATTAATATACATTGGTCTTCAGCATTTTTCTAGTCTAGGGGGCGATGTTGAGGTGACTGAGAAATCGTTGTATAGCAATACCAGCACATGATAAGGACACTACATAGAGGACTTCATACAGTGACACAGTTACCAACTGAAGTAGCTGCTAGTAAGGTCCACACTTACACGCACAACCATACATGGCTGTCACACCAGGGCGAACATAGCTGTCAAATAGACAGCAGGGTTTTATGTGACAGCTAACAAATCTATGTTTTGTTTGTTTTTCGTTGTATTGTTTTAGTTTTAAAAAGGTGAACACACACACACATGCACGCATACACATATTGGTTAATATAGGAAGATTTGTGTTACCTGAGGGATAAACTGTCTGGAAGGTGAAGAGATGTGGTGAGGAGTCTGGTGGACTCTGGAGAGATGGACAAGGTAGACTAATAGAGCCATCCCATATCCCTCCTGCTGATGGGTTTTCCTCCAGGTAAAACAAATACACGTCATCCAATTACCACCATGCAGGATCCTCAAGTATACACAGGTGTACCAATGAAAAATGTCTAGGGAGAGGTGTATTGAAATGTGTCTAATGTATTACTGTATCATACTCAAAGCTTTTGTTATTCAATGTGATAGTCCTAGAGTTATAATAGATGATAGGGGTATTCATGTTATTGATAATAGATGTATAATGTATGAGTAGTGGTAACAAATCACATACTTTCAGTTAGCCATAAACCAGTATGAACATAAAGTAGTGGTACTCGGTAGAATAAATTGAATAGAATAAGAGTTGGAACTTGATTGAAGTGCCACTAGTCCTTTCCCGCTACCAAGAGATCACCCCTGGGCAGACTCCTAACCTGTCAGTTTTTGAAATGTTCTTGACCCCTCGTGAGATGAGATTGTAACTGGGAGGCTAGGTTAGACCTTGAGAGAAGGTAAATAGTGAGACAGCAAACGAGAACGTCCAAAACACTGTTTCCTGAAAGGTCACACTAACTGTCAGGATGTTGGATCAGGAGAGTAAGTTGTGGAGCAGAAATTTCTTAAGCTTAGGTTATTTTGACAGACAGGTACCAGGTGTAGGCTACCAGCATCACGGCTTCAAGGGTAGCAGAGACACACTGGTGCCCATTCCACCCACTGCAGAGGGGCCAACACTCAGAGAAGGGTCCAAGGGCACTCATGAGTCTGTACTGGAAGGCCTCGAATGCAGTTAGTAGCACCTGAGCCAAAGGCTAAGACAGTTGTCCAGCATGAAGTTGTAGTTTTCCTGTTTTGTGTTCTCTCATTTCATTTTCTTCTCAGGGCGGTTAATTCTTTTGATTATTAGCAGGTGACAGAGACTGGTTCAGGTAATGATAAAGAGGTATTGGGGAGGAAGAAGTTAGTAGCATAATCAGTCCAGTCAATTACTCTATTCAATTCAGGGGTAAAGGAAAATTTAGAAACCTTGGAGCTTGGAGAAAGTGCGAGGGGCTATTGTCTGAGTAGCAATACGTCCGTAAGTACGGCGACCCCATAGTTAAAAAGAGATACACCCAGCGATGCCAGTCCAGTAATATCCGGACTCGAGCAGGCATCCTTGAGAATGATTATCATTCTTGGGAGGGTAAGGTTTTAGACCAAACAAAGTGCTGGGCGTGCTCACACGTGCCTCAGTGATTATATCAAGTAGGATTAGTTCTCTTTCCACTAAATATTCTTGAGGTACCCGAACTATAGGCGGGAGGTCACTAAGGGAAAAAGGACACCTAGGTCCCTTAGTCTGAAGTCTCCCAATGCTTTGCAAGCTGATCACTGTTAAATCTGAGTATTGAGAGACTCGGAAGAACGAACAGACAATAGCCTGCCCACAAGTGTTGATGAAAAGAACTGGTGACATTATTAGATGTGTGTATATTAACGCAAGCTGAAGGAGATTGCATATGACATTATTGATAGATATAGGATGATGCTATTGATGAACATGAAGTGTTTAAATGTATTCTGAGCTTAAAGACATGCGTTGGACAGAAGAACTTGTTAAACTTGAAGAACTATAGTAGAGAATTCTGTATAGCTGATACACGTTCTACTGTACCTTGTACCTTTCCAAATAATGTATTAAGTGTTTTATTGCACCCTTGAAGGGCATACAAAAGGTTATCTCCAAGCTCCAGAAGTGTACGGTTTATAGTAAAAATAAGAAATCGTTTAGAGGATTAAGACTCTCTCTTATGATAACTTGTTTAGATCTACAAACAGCGTGGACATACACCAAGGGGGATTTGTATTACATAACAATGAAACATGGTACTGAGATCCTGCATATAACATCTTTAAGGTGATAGTTTATTGTAATATCAAAGGGTGGACTGTCAAAGTTGTATAATTGGATGAACGAAAGTATATTGGTTTAATATTGGTTTGCCGTGCGTATTGCGAAGCGTACGCCACGTGTTACGTGACATGGTGCATTCGCACGGTAAAATACGCACGCACACACTCGCATTACAACAGTTAGTTATTTATATAATTTCATATTGGTTCTGTTACACTGTAATTCAGGAGCAGATAGTATTCGGTTTATTATTAGTCTATATATATATATGTATAGTGATTATATGTACATTGTAGTGTTATTAAAGGTTTAGGTAAAAGGAAAGGTGTCATGCCTGATATCATATTGAAGCCCTAATCATTAGCAGTTGTCCGGTGCAGTCGGCGAAGAGATCGCACATTGCATACTTTAGTTATTGATATTAGAGAGTAAACCTTTGTATGATGCTGGCTATTAAAGGAGCAGACCCCCTGGAGAGAAGACCCCCACCTTTGGATTCCTTAGATTGAATCAACCTATTACCTGTCTGGCCTGGACCCACCCAACGTCTGGACCTATAGAAACAATCTACGTCATCTCTATTGTTCACAATGAAACACTGACTGTATATATTAGCTGCATCCCCCACCAGGGCCTCAGTCTACTCTGACCAGTTATCTAACAGATACACTGTTCCATTGGGACCCATGGAAGCGCAGCGATTGCAGCAGTATGTATGTATGTAACTTTTGGTATTGGCTGTGCTGTACTGTACTTTATCATAATATAATAATGTATTGAATTGTTGACTATTTACATCCGCTAAAATAAATTACTTTGTGCTTTGGACACACATACAATTGATTGGGCAATGCTTATTTTAAAACGATAGAATTACTTTAATAATGTGAACACTGCATCAAAGGTAAACAAGCCTGACATCCCTTCCCAAAGTCAGCATTAAGAGCTAAGGCATCATTAGCATTGGTGCAAATGGATTTATGTGGTCCCATGGAGACTTAATCAATTAGTGGTTACCGTTACTTTATGACATTAATTGATGACTTTACAAGGATCATATACAAGATTGAGAAATACAAAACTTTAGTGGATACTCAAACGAGTCATAAACTAAACATTTTGGTATCTAATGGTTGAGGAGATTACCTGAATAAGAACTTTAGAGTCCAACATCAGTGTCACTCACCGGACCGTGAGTGCCTCTTCCCGGACATTTAGGAACCGTGGCCGTCCTCCATCCTGAGGGTCTGCGCATGCGCAGCCCTTTCCTACCCTTCAGTGTATGTCCCTTTAACTTAATTGGCAGATCAGGCAACACTCCCTATATTAAGCACCTGTGGTCAACACCACGTTGCCTGATCTTGGAGTCTCATTCCCTATGAGTCTCTGAAGGTGTTCCTGTATTCCTCGTGTTTTCAGCGCTGCTGATTCCTGTGGTTTCCAAACCACTTCTACCTCTGTGGTTTCCAAACCACTTCTACTACTGTGGTTCCCATACCACTTCTACCATCAACTGTATCATCGTGACTGTTAGCTGATTCCTATCCGCTGCCTCCGTGCGCTACAGTCTTCCAAACCACTTCAACGCTATTACTTATCATTGTGACTGTTTGCTGATTCCTATCCGCTGCCTCCGTGCACTTCAGTCCTCTAATCCACATCATCGCTATTATATTTCACTGTGACTGTTTGCTGGTTCCTACCCGCTGCCTCTGTGCACTCCAACCGTTACTTTACATCCACTCACCTGTTCCTCATCAAGTCCGTGAGCTGATTCCTATCCGCTGCCTCCGTGCACTACAAGCCTTCAGCCTGCAACTCGCCTGTGTTCATTATCGTGACTGTTAGCTGTTGTCTATCCGCTGCTTCCGTGCACTACAGCCTCCAGCCTACAACTCGCCTGTGTTCATCATCGGGATTGTTAGCTGATGTCTACCCGCTGCTTCCGTGCACTACAGCCTCCAGCCTACAACTCGCCTGTGTTCATCATCGTGACAAGTTAGCTGATTCCTATCCGCTGCTCCTGTGCACTGCAGTCTCTTCTCAGCTCTCCTGTGTTTCCTCGAGACTGCTGCTCTCATTGCCATTTGCTACTCTCCGTGATCAACAGCTCCTGGTCTACTCTGCTCTCCCGTGTTCCATCGCTACTGACAACTATTGGTTGCTACTGGTTACCTCCGTGTACCGCAGAGCCCTGCTGCTGCTGACCGCGCTATCATCCATCTACTGCTGATCCGCTCTCCACGCCTTCACGTGTCCCGCAGGTCTACCCTCCTGTCTGCATTGGATTTATATCTCATCTACTACTCCTCTGCTGGATCATCTCCACTCTCCTGGGTCCTGCGTGAGTCCAGTTCCACGTGTTATTGATTCCTGTGGATTCGTGTCCCTGTTGGTCTACTTATCTGTGCGCTGCACCTACTGACCGCTGCCTCAGGTATCCTGGGACTTCTCATCCAGCCGGCCTCCTGCCGCTCAGGTATCGCTGCACTCCTATCTGACTGCCTGCTTCTGAACCACGGTATGCATACTTCTCATTGACTGTGCTGGTGTATTGCATATCTTGCTGGACTGTGTTGGTTCTCCTCTGGAGTCTGCTATCCGCTGAGTCTATTATCATCATTGACTGTGTTAACTTGTGCTGGATTACTTCAAGAGACTTTCTATATTGGCAGTGTTGTTCAGTCATTTATACATTTATATTGTGCATATTACTGTGGATCAAAGTCAAGGTGCCCGTGTATACATTGTGTTGCAGTCTCTCCCCGTGCACCTCCTCACATATATATTCAGTGGTACAACTTGCCAGTGGCAGACCACTGACCCCTGTTTACAGTTTCACCTGTTCCAGTATCCTCTCACATAGCAGTGGTACAACTTGCTAACGCAGACCACTGACTCCCCGGATACCTCCACTTGGATTCCATTCCTTCACTCAGACAGCGGTACAACTTGCTATCCGCAGACAGCTGACTCTCATCACCTCCTCGTTTCTGTTGGACATTCCTCCTCACTATAGCAGTGGTACAACTTGCTACCGCAGACCACTGACTACCTTCACGTGTCCTTTGTCCATACAGTTCCTCGTGTATTACTACCTCCATATTGCCAGTGCTGCTAGTCATAGACTTTCCTGAGCATCTCATCATCTGCTATTTCCTGTTCCGTGATCACCCTGCTACCAGAGTACCATATTACCACCTATACTGCTCTGGTAAGCCTATCACCTGGTGATCCCTGGGTAAAGACTCCTAGTGCCCGTGACAATCAGTTGACAATGATGTACATGCCTGAATAAAATGGTGTAATTGAGCATGCAAATCATACAATAGTTGAAAGAGCACATAATATGTTAAGTGACACTGGCAAAGAAAATAAGATTTGGGCTAAAGCAGTACAAACAGTGATTTATTTAAAAAGCTATGCATTCCCTGTTGTAGTAAAGGACAAGACACCAATTGAACCGTGGTCTGGAAGAAACCCTAACTTCAATCATCTTAGGGTGTTTGGATGTAAAGCATATGTACACATCCCTAAAGAAAGAAGGCATAAATTGGAATTTAAATGACAAGATTGTATTTTGCTTGTATAGTGTTTTGAGAGTAAAGGTTACAGACTTTTGGACATTGTAAATAAGAAACATATTAAGTCCAGGGCCGTCATATATCATGAAACAGCATCACCTACTGGAACAATAGAACATGAAGCTCAAGAATAGATAGTAATATTTTATATACCCCAAAATCTCCAGTACATCTAAGTCAGAGACTTTAAATCTTGGCAACCAGCAGGAGAAAATAACTTCTGTGAGAAGTAATAAAGGGAAACTTCCAAGGAGATATGGTGAAGGATATGCCAACATTGCATTCTCAGAACCACAAAATCTGCAGGAAGCTAAATTCAGTGATGAATAGGAATATTGAAAATCAGCCGTAGATAAAGATGTGTCATCTTTAGAGGAAAACAAAACCTGAACTGTTGGCAATAAGCCAAGCCACTGTAATACATTTCTTCTTGTCTGTGACAAGTACAGTATATTTCATTTAATTATTGCCATCTATTGCATGATTTGTTGTACTCTATATCCTAAACATTAGTTGAGGAAATCTATATGGAGCCTTCAGAGCATTATAATGAGAACATATTTCCAGAAGGAAAAATTTGTTTACTAAAACATGTTTTTACGGCTTGAAGCAAAGTGGTTGATGTTGCTATAACAAGGCAGACAATATATTGATTGACAGGGACTTTGTACGATCAGATACTGACCACTCTCTATACCACAAAATATTAGATGGAAAGTAGTAAAGTAGTAATGTAGAAAGTCTGTTGGGAGAAAAGTTCACATTGAAAGACTTAGGTCCTGCACATCACCTGTTGGGAATAAGAATTTCATAAAATCTGAATGCTGAGACTGTCACCAAAAATCAATAAAGATACATAGAGGCTAGACTTCTTAAGTATAGAATGACAAATGCTAAACCAGTAAATACTCTTTTTGATAAAAATACACAATTAACCAAAAGTATGTCACCAACAAGTGAATCTGAAATAGAGGAGATGAAAGAAATCCACTATAAGAATGCATTGGAAGTTTAACGTATGCAAGTGTTTGAACTCATACCGACATCACACATGTAGTAAGTCGAGTTAGTCAATTTGCACTTAATCTCGGGAAACAATATTGGACAGCTGTAAGGTGCAAGATACCTGTAAGGTGCAAGTTCATTAACATCAAAGTTTTCAAAATAAAAGTCTTCAGAACTAGAGACTTTCTGCGATGCAGATTGAGGAACAGATGAAGATGATCGTTGTTCATATACTGGTTACCTGTTTGGATTAGCAGGCACCATGGTCAGCTGGGCAAGTAGGAAGCAGCCTACAGTTGCTCTTTCTAGTACCAAAGCAGAGTATATGGCTTTAACGGGAGCAGCTAAATAAGCTCTATAGATAAATGAGACTTTGTGTGAACTACATCTTTTAAGTTGCGTTGAGAACATCAACAAAAAATTTGACACAAATGTGCTATTGATCTGTCAGCTAGTACAAAGCATCACGGCAAGTCAAAGCATAATGTAATTAGACTTCACTTCATTCAAGAACTTGTTGAGAGAACTTTTAAGTGAGCGTTTGATATAAAAGGACTTACATCACAAGGGTTGATTGCATTTCGTATAAAAAGTGGTTTGAAATATCACAAATACTGATATTTTTGCTGATATTATCTGTTGCATTAACCCCCTGTTTCATTTTCAGGCGAACCACGTGAAAATTTAATGATAATGTTAATACTTGTATTTTTGCAAGCAGAGACATCTCTAAGCGAGGAGGGGTGTTGAGATAGATGCTTGCTGTCTCCAATGGTCGAGTAATGTACCCGCAGTCATATCTGGTCCACCTGGCTTGTCTACTGCACATGCGCAATGCTTGTTCTGTACTGCGTATGAATGCTGTAGTGCTGCACAGACATGCAATACTTAACTCCTTGTCTATTATCATGATTCCACAACCTTGTTTACTATATATACAAACATGCATCCTGTATTCAATAAACTAACCTTCTGGTTAAGAGACAATGGGTCTGATTCATTAAGGTAAGCACTCATTTTTCCTGGACAAAAACACGTTAGAATGCAAGGAGTGCATATTAGTTTATTATTTTGCACATAAGGAAAATACTGGCTTTTTTCGCCCATATCAACTTTAAATTTCAATGTACAAATAAGCTGTCAAGTATTTGTGTGGCACATGAAAAAAAAAACAGCCAGTATTTTCCTTATGTGTAAACTAATAAACTTATTTGCACCACTTTCATTGCAACATAGTTTTGTCCAGAAAACTTGAGTAAGAAAACTCACTCAACTATTTGCTTAACTTTCTTTAATGAATTAGGCCCAATGTGTGTATTAACCTCTTTACTTGCATCTGCTGACACCTGCCATGTGCCAATATATTTAGCATGTTGCAAGCTTTTTGTTCACCCTATTAGCATGTTGCTAGCTTTTTGTTCACCCTATTCTCCTAGGAAACTTCTCCCCATGTTGACCAGGCAGGAACTTGCCCATATTACCACAGATAGACCTTGCACTGTTGGACTTTATGTTATAGCATCCACAGCCTAGTCTGGCTTAGAATGGTGCTAGTTACTAATTTTGCTTACTGTTTGTCCTTTTTCTGCATAAGTGCTATCAAGCCAAGGATGCAAGCATTGGTGCTGGTTATTTCGGAGATCTCTGGATTTTATGAAGATATTACTTTGGTAAGTGGTAAGAGTCCTTCAAGCGACCACAACTGGTACAATACAACAATGCTGATTTAAACAGTTACGCTATAGTATTGCAATGCAAATTGTAACCAGGGAATGGTATGACTCATTAAAATTATTGCTCGTCAAGTATCATGTTAATACTTGCGAACCTGTAAAATTAGAGGAAGAGAAATTTCATACAACTCTCTACTGTTTATTTAAGTTAGGATGTGCGTAGGATGAAAGTGACAAATTTAAAAGTAAGATCAAATCTCATTTTAGGGCTTCAATCAATATTAACTTGGATACATTTTATATACATTGTGACAAAGGGATTGGTTTGCCACAGGCTCCTAAGAGAGGAGTTACTTATTTATCGGTCAGTCTGCAGAGCAAGGCTGCAAACAAAGTTACACATTTGTACAGTAGTGCACCTAGGTTTAAGAGATACAGGTGGAGGACATATGTTTGACAAAATATTAGTAAAGAGTCTGATTTAGTTTACATATTTTGAAGTGGCTTAAAAAGCATATTTTCAATTTCCAAAGAACTCCCTTTTAGAAGCAAGGTTGGAGTGTCGTGTGTCCATCAAGTTAGGGCTATGGGAGGAGTGTAAACCATTTTTTTTTGCAGGGTGACCGATACCAACCACCTGTTCCTTAAGGCCTACCAACCATCCACTTAACCTCTCACCTCTTCTGTTTCTCCCCTGGCTCCTCTTCTCTCCCCTTTGCTTCACTGGCTCCCTCTTGTGCCTGATTTTGTTTACACTCCCTTAGGATGTAAGCTCTTATGAGCAGGGCCCCTCTCCCCTCCTGTCTCCACACCTGTTCTTCCGCTCTGTCTTTACAGTATTTGCCTGCCTGGAGTCTCTGAAGTTCTGGTACTTTGTGTTTATTGTTCTGTATT